>NC_057405.1:45779829-45985660 GCF_019320065.1 Cervus canadensis
GGGTTTATCCTGTTCTGGGACCTCTCTGGCTTTCTGGGCTTGTGGTGGCTATTTCCTTCCCCATTTTAGGGAAGTTTTCAACTATTATCTCCTCGAGTATTTTCTCATGGCCTTTCTTTTTGTCTTCTTCTTCTGGGACTCCTATGATTCGAATGTTGGGGTGTTTCACATTGTCCCAGAGGTCCCTGAGGTTGTCCTCATTTCTTTTGATTCTTTTTTCTTTTTTCCTCTCTGCTTCATTTATTTCCACCATTTTATCTTCTACCTCACTTATCCTGTCTTCTGTCTCCGTTATTCTACTCTTGGTTCCCTCCAGAGTGTTTTTTATCTCATTTATTGCATTATTCATTTTTAATTGACTCTTTTTTATTTCTTCTAGGTCTTTATTAAACATTTCTTGCATCTTCTCAATCTTTGTCTCCAGGCTGTTTATCTGTAACTCCATTTTTTTTCAAGATTTTGGATCATTTTTATTATCATTATTCTAAATTCTTTTTCAGGTAGATTCCCTATCTCCTCCTCTTTTGTTTGACTTGGTGGGCATTTTTCATGTTCCTTTACCTGTTGGGTATTTCTCTGCCTTTTCATCTTGTTTAGATTGCTGTGTCTGGAGTGGGCTTTCTGTATTCTGGAGGTCTGTGGTTCCTTTTTATTGTGGAGGTTTCACCCAGTGGGTGGGGTTGGACGATTGGCTTGTCAAGGTTTCCTGGTTAGGGAAGCTTGCGTCGGTGTTCTGGTGCATGGAACTGGATTTCTTCTCTTTGGAGTGCAATGGAGTACCCAGCAATGAGTTTTAAGATGGGTCTTTGTGTTAGGTGTGACTTTGGGCAGCGTGTATGTTGACGCTCAGGGCTAATTGCCTGAGTTGCTGGAGAATTTGCGTGGTATGTCTTGCTCTAAAACTTATTGGCTCTTGGGTGGTGGTTGGTTTCAGTGTAGGTATGGAAGCTTTTGGATGGTCTCTTATTACTTAATGTCCCATGTAGTCAGGAGTTTTCTGGTGTTCTCAGGTTTTGGGCTTAAGTCTCCTGCCTCTGGATTTCAGTTTTATTCTTCCAGTAGTCTCAAGACATCTCCAACTATACAGCACTGATAATAAAACTTCTAGGTTAATGGTGAAAAGATTCTCCACCGTGAGGGACACCCAGAGAGGTTCACAGAGTTACATGAAAAAGAGGAGAGGGAGGAGGGAGAGAGAGATGAGCAGGAGGAGAAAAAGGGGGACTCAAGAGGAGAGAGACAGATCTATGCAGTTCTCTGTTCCCAGAGTGTTCTCCGTAGCCCAGACACCCACAAAGATTCACAGAATTGAATTGGGAAGAGAAGGGGAAAGGAGGAAATAGAGGTGTTCTGAGGTAGAAAATGGAGAGTCAAAAGTGGGAGAGAGTAATCAACACACTCCTGAATAAAAATGGGAACTGAATATTGGATTCTTAATGTCCAAAATTTATATCACATACTGAAAAACAAAGATTAAAAATCTAGAGTAGAGGTTAGACTCTTAAAAATACAATATTAAAAACAAAAACACAAAAAATTTTAGAAATATATATGAAGTTTGGTTTAAAAATAGGGCTTCTCTCTTTTTTCTTTTGCAAGGTTATAGTGAAACGAAAATGAAAATTAAGGAGTGGTAGAGGAGTAATAGACTTTAAAAGAAAATAAGAGAAAAAGAAGAAAAGAAAAGAAAAGGAAAAAAAACAAGAAAAAAAGTTTTTTTCCTAATTAAAAAAATTGTAAAAATATATGAAAATGATAGTTAAGGAGTAGTGGGGGAGTAATAGGGAATTTTAAAAGAAAATAAAAGAGAAAAAATAAAAAAGAAAAGAAAAGGAAAAAAAGGTAAAAATATATCTAGGAATTTCTCTGGAGCTGTTGCGGTCAGTGTGGGTTTGGTTCAGTTTCAGATAGCTCCTCGTTCCAGCTTACACTTCCCGATATCTACAGGCCTCTTCCGGTGTAGTCGATGTTATCTACAGGGATTTTAATCTGTTGCACCGGTCCCTTCTGAAGCGGTTCCCTTTGTTTATTTGGCTTCTGTTTGCCGGTCTCTTTAGTGCCTAATTTCCGCCCTGACACAGGCGGGCGGAGCTGGTCTCTTGTTCAGGTTCGCTAGTTCCGTTGCGCTGCGGGGAGGGAGGGGCACTGCTTTCCCCGTCTTCGCTGCTCAGGCTCCCGGCTGCTCTATATGGAGCGTGCCCTGCTTTGCGTGCGGTTCCAGTTTTCGGGTATTCCACAAATGCACGGACTCGGTTGGGCCTGCGTTTTGTGCCTTCCCTGGCCCGAGCAGCTCGGGCAGCCAGGAGCTTGACGGGTGCGCTCTCCCCGGGTGTGGTGCACCTTCTCCCCTCTGCGGCCCCAGCCTCAGTCCCCGCCCGCGCCAGTTGGGTGCCTGCGCCTTGAGTTTAACCGCGACCCTCCTGGCGGATGTCAACCATCCAGAATCTCAGGAAGTCTTTGGTTAGAAACTGGAGGCCTGTTTGCAGTGTGGTAGGGGATGCCGTCTTTGGGGCCAAGTTTGCCCCTTTCCCCTACCCCCTGTCTCCTGCCTCCGGTGGGGCTGGGCCGGTCTGCCACAGGCTAGCTCTTCTCTGGACTTGCTCAGACCATTTGTTCTGCAAACAGCCGGCAGTGTGTTCGGGCCGGTTAATTTTCTCTCTCTCTCTCTTGCTATCCCACAGTTTAAGTTGGAATCTCACAAAAGCTCCCTCTGATTGCCCTCAGGGCACTCAGGCCCGGTCCTTACCCTAAGCAATGCTGCCCGCTCCTATCCGTTGGTGGGGGCGGATGCGGGTGTCTGGGGTACTTTTCTGCTGGGAGTTGCTTTTAGGCACATAATCTGTGGGTTTTATTTATTTTTCCTCCCAGTTAGGTTGCCCTCCAAGATTTGAAAACTTCCCCCAGACCCGCCAGTGAGAGGGTTTCCTGGTGTTTGGAAACTTCCTCTATTAAGACTCCCTTCCCAGGACGGATCTCCGTCCCTAGCTCTTTTGTCTCTTTATCTTTTATATTTTGTCCTACCTCCTTTTGAAGACAATGGGCTGCTTTTCTGGGCTCCTGATGTCCTCAGCTAGCAATCAGAAGTTGTTTTCTGAAGTTTGCTCTGTGTTCAATTGTTCTTCCAATGAATTTGTAGGGGAGAAAGTGGTCTCCCTGTCCTATTCCTCCACCATCTTTGCTCCTCCTTCAACAGACTTTATTTTCATGTGCTCCAAAATCACCTCAGATGGCGACTGTAGCCATGAAATTAAAAGACGCTTGCTCCTTGGAAGAAACGCTATGGCCAACGTAGACAGCATATAAAATGCAGAGACATCACTTTGCTGAAAATGTTCATGCAGACAAAGCTATGCTTTTTCCAACAGTCATGTATGGAAGTGAGAGTTGGACCATAAAGAAGGCTGAGGATGCTTTTGAACTATGGTGCTGGAGAAAGCTCTTGAGAATTCCTTGCAAAATTACTGCAAGGAGATCAAACCAATCAATCCTAAACGAAATCAATCCTGTATATACATTGGAAGGACTGATGCTGAAGCTGAAGCTCCAATACTCTGGCCACCTGATGCAAAGAGCCAACTCATTAGAAAAGACTCTGATGCTGGGAAAGATTGAAGGCAGGCGAAAGGGACGACAGAGGATGAAATGGTTGGATGGCATCACCGACTCAATAGACATGAATTTGACAAAGTTCAGGGAGACGATGAAGCACAGAGGAGCCTGGCATGCTGTAGTCCATGCAGCAGAGTTGAACATGACTAAGTGACTGAACAACAACAATAAAATGTCATTTAATCTCCATTTTATTTATTTAATGTCTCCAGGTGGCAGTAGTTGTAAAGAACCCACCTGCCAATGCAGGAGACATGAGACGTGGGTTCCATTCCTGGGTTGGGAAGAGCCCCAGAAGAGGAAATGGCAACCCACTTCAATATTTTTGCCTGGAGAATCCCGTGGACTGTAGTCCATTGGGCCGCAAAGAGTCAGACATAACTGAAGCGACTTGGCATGCACATACTACTTATTTAAGGGCTTCCCTGGGGGCTCAGTCCGTGAAGAATCCTCCTGCAATGCAGGAGACCTCCCGCAATGCAATAGACCAGGGTTCAATCCCTGGGTTGGAAAGATGCCCTGGAGGAGGGCATAGCAACCCACTCCAGTATTCTTGCCTGGAGAATCCTATGGACAGAGGAGCCTGGTGGGTTACAGTCCATAGAGTTGCAAAAAGTCAGACATGACTGAAATGACTTAGCACGCAATGTTATTTAAAGGAAGGATCAACACTGCCTGGTCACAGGTCTTGCATGAAAAAGAAATGTTATTTCCCAGGTTGCAGTTTTTAGGAATTATGAAGGAAAATAAAAAGTATTGGTATTTTCTATGTAAAATAGTTACTCAGCTTCTTGTTTGACTCTGAGCCAGAACTCACTGTAGCTACTGCCAAACACAGTTACCAGACAATTTTGTAAATAACAGTTAACTCTTTTACCACTATCACTCCAAAGATAGAGACTTAAGCTTGAATTGAGGTCAAGAGCTAATAACTCATTCCTGAACCAGAAGTGACTCTACTGAGAGAGTGCTTCTCAACCACATTCAAGTGTCTAGACATTTCACTAGATTTTCCTTAGGGTTGTAATAAGATGTTCTTCTTGCCTTATAACTCTCCATACTATAAACCCTGCAAATATGTTTATTTCTTATTCAATATGTAGTTTGGAAAGGTAAAAATGCCAGGATAGACAGTACATAGATACATGTTATGTTACTCTATTTTTTTCTAGATCAAAACTGTTTCAAAAAAAACTTTTTTAAAGCAGGGTAAATTTTATTTTTAGTAAAAGTTGACCTATGTTTTTAAAAAAAAATTATTTATTTTTCCTGAAGGATAATTACTTTACAGAATTTTGTTGTTTTCTGTCAAGCCTCAACATGAATCAGCCATAGATATACATATATTCCCTCCCTTTTGAACCTCCCTCCCATCTCTCGCCCCATCCCACCCCTCCAGGTTAATACAGAGCCCCTGTTTGAGTTTCCTGAGCCATACAACAAATTCCTGTTGGCTGTCTATTTTACATACAGTAATGTAAATTTCCATGTTTTACTCTTGCCATACATCTCACCCTCTCTTCCCCTCTCCCCATGTCCACAAGTCTATTCTCTATGTCTGTTTCTCCATTGTTGCCCTGTAAACAAATGCTTCAGTACCATTTTTCTAGATTCCATATATATATGTTAGAATATGATATTTATCTTTCTCTTTCTGACTTACTTGACTCTGTATAATAGATTCTAGGTTCATCCACCTCATTAGAACTGACTCAAATGCGTTCCTTTTTATGGCTGAGTAATAGTCCATTGTGTATATGGACCACAACTTCTTTATCCATTCATCTGTCAAAGGACATCTAGGTTGCTTCCATGTTCTAGCTGTTGTAAATAGTGCTGCAATGAACAATGGGATACATGTATTTTTTTCAACCCTGACTTCCTCAGGGTATATACCTAGGAGTGGGATTACTGGGTCATATGGTGGTTTTATTCCTCGTTTTTTAAGGAATCTCCATACCATCTTCCATAGTAGTTGTATCAGTTTACATTCCCACCAACAATGCAAGAGCGTTCCCTTTTCTCCACACCCTCTCCAGCATTTATTGCTTGTAGACTTTTTGATGATGGCCATTCTGACTGGTGTGAGGTGATATCTCATTGTAGTTTTGATTTCCATTTCTCTAATAATGAGTGATGTTGAGCATCTTTTCATGTGTTTGTTAGCCATCTGTATGTCTTCTTTGGAGAAATGTCTGTTTAGGTCATTTTCCAACTTTTTGATTGGGTTGTTTGTTTTTCTGGTATAGAGTTGTATGAGCTGCTTGTATATTTTGGAAATTAATCCTTTGTCAGTTGCTTCATTTGCTATTATTATCTCCCATTCTGAGGGTTGTCTTCACCTTGCTTATAGTTTCCTTTGCTGTGCAAAAGCTTTTATGTTTAATAAGGTCCCACTTGTTTACTTTTGTTTTTATTTCTGTTACTCTAGGAGGTGGGTCATAGAGGATCTTGCTTTGATTTATGTCATCGAGTGTTCTGCCTGTGTTTTCCTCTAAGAGTTTTATAGTTTCTGGTCTCACATTTAAGTCTTTAATACATTTTGAGTTTGTCTTTGTGTATGGTGTTAGGAAGTGTTCTAATTTCATTCTTTTACATGAAGCTGTCCAGGTTTCCCAGCACCATTTATTGAAGAGGCTGTCTTTGCCCCATTGTATATTCTTGCCTCCTTTGTCAAAAATAAGGTACCCATAGGTACATCAGTTTATTTCTTGGCTTTCTGTCTTTTTCCTTTGGTCTATATTTCTGTTTTTGTGCCATACCATGCTGTCTTGATGACTGTAGCTTTGTAGTATAATCTGAAGTCAGGAAGGTTGATTCCTCCAGTTCCATTCTTCTTTCTCAAAACTGCTTTGGCTATTCGGCATCTTTTGTGTTTCCATAAGAGTTGTGAAAGTTTTTGTTCTAGTTCTGTGAAAAATGCCATTGGTAATTTGATAGGGATCTCATTGAATCAGTAGATTGTGTTTGGTTGTATAGTCATTTTTGCAATATTGATTCTTCCTACCCAGGAACATGGAATATCTCTCCATCTGTTTATGTCATCTTTGATTTCTTTCATTAGTGTCTTATAATTTTCTGTATACAGTTCTTTTGTCTCCTTAGGTAAGTTTATTCCTAGATCTTTTATTCTTTTTGTTGCAATGGTGAATGGGATCGATTCCTTAATTTCTCTTTCTGATTTTTTGTTATGCAAAAAATGCAAGTGATTTGTGTATTGATTTTGTATCCTGCAACTTTGCTAAACTCACTGATTAGCTCTAATAATTTTCTGATACTATCTTTAGGGTTTTTTATGTACAGTATCATGTCATCTGCAAAGAGTGAGAGCTTTACTTCTTTTCCAATCTGGATTCCTTTTCTTTTTCTTCTCTGATTCCTGTAGCTAGGACTTCCAGAACTATGTTGAATAATAGTGGCAAAAGTGGACACTCTTGTCTTGTTCCTGATCATAGGTGGAATGCTTTCAGTTTTTCACTATTGAGAATAATGTTTGCTATATGCTTATTATATATTGCCTTAACTATGTTGAGGTAGGTTCCTTGTATGCCCATTTTTTGAAGAGTTTTGATCATAAATGGGTGCTGAATTTTGTCAAAGGCTTTTTCTGTATCCATTGAGATTATCATATGGTTTTTATCTTTCAATTTGTTAATATGGTGTATCACATTGATTGATTTGTGTATATTGAAGAATCCTTGCATCCCTAGAATAAACCCAACTTGATCATGGTGTATGAGCTTCTTGATGTTTTGCTGAATTCTGTTTGCTAAAATTTTGTTGAGGATTTTTGCATCTATGTTAATCAGTGATATTCGCCTGTAGTTTTCTTTTTTTGTGTTGTCTTTGTCTGATTTTCACATCAGGGTGATGGTGGCCTCATAGGATGAATTTGGAAGTGTTCCTTCCTCTGCAATTTTTTGAAAGAGTTTTACAAGGATAGGCATTAGCTCTTCTCTAAATGTTTGCTAGAATTCTCCTATGAAGCCATGTGGTCCTGGGCTTTTGTTTTTTGGGAGATTTTTGATCGCAGCTTCATTGGGTTGTTCATAATTTCTATTTCTTCCTGGTTCAGTCTTGGGAAATTGAACTTTTCTAAGAATCTGTCCATTCTTCCAGGTTATCAATTTTATTGCCATATAGTTGCTCACAATAGTCTCTTATAATCCTTTGTATTTCTGCATTGTCTGTTGTAACCTCTCCTTTTTCATTTCTAATTTTGTTGATTTGATTCTTCTCTCTTTTTTTCTTGATGAGTCTGGCTAAAGGTTTGTCAATTTTGTTTATCTTCTCAAATAACCAGCTTTTGGTTTTATTAATCTTTGTTATTTTTTCTTTCATTTCTTTTTTTATCTCTGCTCAGACCTTTATGGTTTCTTTCCTTCTACTAATTTTGGGTTTTTTTTGTTGTTCTTCTTCTTTTTCTAGTTGTTTTAGGTGTGAAGTTAGGTTGTCTATTTGATGTTTTTCTTCTTTCTTGAAGTAGGATTGTATTGCTATAAACTTCCCTCTTAGAACTGCTTTCACTGTATCCCATAGGTTTTGAGTTGTCATGTTTTCATTGTCATTTGTTTCTAGAAATTTTTTGATTTCCCTTTTGATTTCTTCATTAACTTGTTGGTTATTTAAAACATGTTGTTTAATCTCCATGTATTTGTGTTTATTACAGTTTTTTTCCTTGTAGTTGACATCTAGTCTCATAGCATTGTGGTCAGGGAAGATGCTTGATATGATTTCAATTTTCTTAAATTTACTGAGATTTGATTTGTGACACAAGATGTGGTCTATCCTGGAGAATGTTCCATGTGCACTTGAGATGAAGGTGTATTATTCTTTATTTGGATGGAATGTCCTGAAGATATCAGTGAGACCATCTCATCTAATGTGTCATTTAAGACTTGTGTTTCCTTATTAACTTTCTGTTTTGATGATCTCTCCATTGGTGTAAGTGGGTTGTTGAAGTTCCTTACTGTTATCATGTTACTGTCAATTTCTCATTTTATGTCTGTTAGTGTTTGTCTTATGTATTGAGGTGCTCCTATGTTGGGTGCATAAATATTTACAATTCTTATATCTTCCTCTTGGATTGATCCCTTGATCATTATGTAGTGCCCTTCCTTATCTCTTGTAATATTCTTTATTTTAAGGTCCATTTTGTCTGATATGAGGATTGCTACTCCAGGTGATAAAACAAAGGTCTGGACTAGGAAAATGGCAGTGAAAACAGAAAAGAAAGGAGTGATTCAAGAACATATTGAGGATGCATACATGGTGATGGCGATAGATTTTTTACAGTATTAGCTCCTAATGATTCATGAATTCTCCATCCATGCCTTTGGGAAATCCCCTCCTATGTTGAGTCTGAACATCTCTATTAGCAAACATGCAAACAGAGTCTTGAAAAGCACTTAATATATATTGAATCTCCACTTCTCTTGATGATGCTGAAACCTTGAAACACCACCATGTTGCCAAGCCCAAGCTAGCTTGCTGGAGACAGGTCAGACCCATCACTTCAGTGACACCCAGAATTAATTAATAACAAGAACCAACTGCTAGACATGTGAGTGATCTAAAAGAAGCCATTCTGAGGTAACTAGTCTCCAGCTGACTTGCCAGCTGAGTGCAGCTTCATGGGTGAGTCTCAATAAAGTCCAGCCCAGCTGAGCTCAACCCAAATTGCTGACCTATAAATTTGTGCACTAATAAACAATTGTGGCTTTAAGCCAGTAAAGTTTGGGGTGGTTTGTTACACATCAAAAACTCACTGATTCAATGATGGATCAGTTATAGCCCTGCATATTGAAAAAAGTTGGTTGAACTTTTAGACACTTTAGAAGTAGCAGTAGCTCATGGGAAAAGCAATTTGGCAAGTATATGTGGACCAATTTTTATTGTTTGGTTTTCATGGGGTTTTGGTTTGTGTGTATTTTTTTTTTAAGATGAGGAAGAATAGAACTCAAAGGTGAGGGAGATTTTGAGTAATAAAACTTACTTCAAAGAGTTCAAATAAAGATTAAATTCAAAAATATACACAAAAACACCAAATGAAAAATAGCCATTACCTTATAAGTCTACATATGCAAACTATACATATTTTATTTTTTTACTTGACTTTTTAAGGAAATTCACACTGGTGGGTAAACACACAGAGAGATCTACATATGCATCCCATTTTCCAGAGAAACAACATGGAGTGCCCAGTACAGTAAAACAGCTCTGTAAAGTTTCTGCCTACAAGTGGAATATAATTTTCACAGGCACATCTCCTTCTAACCCAGCAAATTCTGCACTTGCTTCTTCAAAGTGAAGAGTCTGTACAGAGACACACTCTATGGATATATGCAGAAAAACATGTGTGCACACTAAACCTTCTGAATAAATTAAGCATGTTTGAGAGCTAAACAAACTCTATTCATTTGAAAACTTTTGGTGACAGTATTATACTTACCACACATTTTCCTAGTGGCCTTGTGGCTGAAGTGCCTATTATTTCAGATAAATAAATTATGTAAAAATATAAGTTATTTTGTCAACATTTAATTTCAAAATATAATATGTAGTATGTAAGATGAAGATAATACAGTCCCCCAGGGCAAAAAAAATAAAAGCAAAAATAGACAAATGGGACCTAATCAAACTTATAAGCTTTTGCACAACCAAATAAACAATAAACAAAACAAAAAGACAACCTACAGAATAGGAGAAAAAACTCACAAACGATGTGAAAGACAGGGGCTCAAACTCCAAAATATACAAACAGCCCATAAAGCTCAAAACAAGAAAACCAAGTAATCCAATCAAGAAATGGACAGAAAACCTAAATAGGCATTTCTCTGAAGAAGATAAACAGATGGACAATGGGTACATGAAAAGATGTTCAAAATTTCTATTATAATTGGAGACATGCAGATCAAAACTACAATGAAGTATCACCTCACATCAGTCAGAATAGGCATTGTCGAAAAGTCTACAAATAATAAACACTGGGGAGGGTGTGGAGAAAAGGGAAACCTTTTACACTGTTGGTGGGAAAGTAAGTTGGTGAAGCCACTATGGAGAACAGTATGGAGGTTCCTTAAAAAACTAATAATAGAGTTACCATATGATCTAGTAATCTCACTCCTGGGCCTATATCCAGAGAAGATGAAAATCAATTCAAAAAGATAATGTACCCCAATGTTAATAACAGCATTATTTACTCATAGCCCAGACACAGAAACAACCTAAGCACCCATCAACAGATGAATGGATAAAGAAGATGTGGTGTGTGTATGTATGTGTGTGCATATGTATACGTAGTGGAATATCACTAACCATAAAAAAAAGAATAAAATAATGCCATTTACAGCAACATGGATGGACGTAGAGATGATCACAGTAAGAGAAATAAGTTGGGCAGAGAAAGATAAATATCATGATATATGTGGAATCTTAAAAAAAAAATGATACAAACGAGCTTATTTACAAAACAGAAACAGACTCACAGACACACAAAACAAACATAATTACCAAAAGGGAAAAGGTTAGGAGCTTGGGATTAACCCAAGCTGTAAACAGATACAGACTACTATATCTACATATATATATATATATATATATACAGACTACTATATATACTACTACAGATACAAATTACTATATATAAAATGGATAAACAAGGACCTACTGTATATCACAGGGAGGTATATTCAATATCTTGCAATAACACACATGGAAAAGAATTTGAAAAATATATGTATTCAGATATATATATATATATATATATATATATATATATATATTTCTGAATCACTTTGCTGTACACCTGAAACTAACACAATATTGGGAATCAACTGGACTTTAATTCAAAAAAATCCAAAAATGAAGACAGTAAACAACTTCATTTCATATCAGTGCTTACTTGGGAGAAATGGGCAAAACCAGAAATGGACTAACCTAATATTCTCATCAAAACAAGGCAAATAATTAAAAAATTACATTGTAAGTATGAATTTTCAGTCATGTTATATATACTGTCATGGACAATTTTGAAGAAATTAGATGATCTAAAATTTAAGGTAGGATACATGATTTATCATAATTTTGTCCTTATATTTAAAAAAAAATCAATAGTATACTTAGTTCAATGGTATACTTAGTATACTAAGTATACTTTCTGTATATCATTGCCCATTGTGACATACAAGCTAAATGATTCCTTTACTTAGAATTTCTGTTCCATGAATACTGAAGATTGTAGCTTTTATTTTTTCTCAGCCTTTCCATTTTTGTATTTTATAAAATTAACATGTGAATATATTGATTACAATAACTTTATTGTATATCATCATTTGACTAATAATCACTAGTACTTTTGATGAAACACATTGCTTTTTAATGTAATACTGAAATCAATAACTCTTTTCAGAACTCATGTAATTTCCTCAAATTAAACAAGATTAGTTTTGCTTAAACCACTAATTTTGTAACTTGTCACTGAGTGGAATGGATACTATGCCTATGAACTGCAAGTTGTGGTTCTAAGACTGTGTGTACAATATATTTATTCCTCATCCCTCACTCTGTTTGAAAGCTTTTGAGACCAATACATCATCTTTACGGGACAATCTATCAATTGGAGGAGCTGAGTAAATGTTACTCTTTCCATGACATATTGCTTTTGGGTGCCAGTAAAGGATAAATAAGGATGGGATAGTGTAATAAGTAAGTAAACATTAGGTCAAAAGAAGTGGTAGGTTGTTAGACCTAATGTAAGGTTTAAAATGGCACTTCTTGAAGTTGGACCATCTGCACCAGAATTATCTGAAGTACATGTGAAATATGCAGATAACCAGGGAACCACTGCATGAAACAGATTTATCAACATAGTGTCATAAATTTCTCACATCAAGACAAGGAAAATTTGCTTTGTGAAGATATGAGGGAGGAAAATATCTCTTAGCCTAAGCCACAGTCTAAAACCTTAGAGACATAACAAAGGATCTGTCAACTGGATTTGATTTAGCATCGGCTCATTTAGAATGGCAATATGGAGGAGAGAGTTGCAGAAAGGAGAAGGGAACACATATGGAGGAACAATAATATAATAATAATAACACATATGGAGGCTGAGGAATAAGAAGGTGATCACAGTCTCTCAATAGTCTCAACAGTGCTTTTCTGTTTTTTCACACCATGGTACATGTAGAAAATGATAATGTTATATCCAACACACTGGGGTAAACAGATGAGTCTTCTCACAGACAGAAGTAAGCAGACAAGAGACTCTGAATGCCCTAAAAGAGACTGAGGGGAATCAATACTTTCCCTTGGGGATACTCTGTTGGGAACAGCCATCAGTCTCTCTGTTAGCATGTCTATCACTATACACTGTTACCAATGCCTGGCATTGCCTGCATGTTCTCTGCTTTGAAGAATAGAAAAGTTAGTACCAAGAAGTTGCTAGATCTTTCTCTAGCTCCTTATGAAGTCATGGGATAATTTCTTTATTTCCATAGTCAACTAGTGAATGATATTAAATGAATAGAATACTACATGTGGAGTATTTTTCTTGATTATTATAAGACATAATTTACATTTGAATGAAATAATTTAATAATTATTATAAAAACCTGGAAGAAATGGACAAGTTCTTAGAAAAGGACAACCTTCCAAAACTGAACAAGTAAGAAACAGAAATCATGAACAGGCCAATCATAAGCACTTAAATTGAAACTGATAAAAAATCTTCCAACAAAGAAAAGTCCAGGACCAGATGGCTTCACAGGCAAATTCTACCAAATTTTGAGAAGAACTAATACCTACCCTGCTTAAACTCTTCCAGAAAATTGCAGAGGAATGAAAACTCCACACTCATCCTACACGGCCACCATCACCCTGATACCTCAACCAGACAGGTGTGTTAGTTGCTCAGTCATGTCCAACTCTTTGCAACCCCATGAAGTGTAGCCTGCCAGGCAAGAATACTGGACCAGGTAGCCATTCCCTTCTCCAGAGAATATTCCTGACCCAAGGATTGAACCTGAGTCTCCTGCATTGCAGACAGATTCTTTACTGTCTGAGCCACCAGGAGAAAGATATCATCAAAAAAGAAAATTACAGGCCAATATCCCTGATGAACATAGATGCAAAAATCCTCAACAAAATTCTAGCAAACAGAATCCAACAACACATTAAAGGGATCATACACCATTATCAAGTAGGATTTATCCCAGGGATACAAGGATTCTTCAATATATGCAAATCAACCCCATCAACAAACTGAAAGATAAAAACTATATGATCATCTCAAAAGATGCAGAGAAAGCCTTTGCAAAATTCAAAGCCCATTTATGATAAAAACTCTTCAGAAAGTAGCCATAGAAGGAACCTACCTCAACATAATAAAGGCCATATAAGACAAACTCACAGCAAACATTATTCTCTATGGTGAAAAACTGAAAGCATTTCCTCTAAAATCAGGAATAAGACAAGGTGCCCACTCTCACCACTATTATTTAACATAGTTTTGGAAGTCCTAGCCATGGCAATCAGAGAAGAAAAAGAAATAAAAAGAATCCAGATTGGAAAAGAAGTAGTAAAACTCTCACAATTAGCAGATGACATGATACTATACATAGAAAATCCTAAACATTCCACCAGAAAATTGCTAGTTAATCAATGAAAATAGTGAAGTCACAGGATATAAAATTAATACACAGAAATCCCGTGCATTCCTATACAACAACAGTGAAAAATTAGAAAGAGAAGGGAACAATCCATTCACCATTGAAACAAAAAGAATAAAATACCTAGGAATAAACCTACCCAAAGAGACAAAAGACCTATATGCAGAAAAACTGTAAGACATTGATGAAAGAAATCAAAGATGACACAAGCACATGGAGAGATAGAAAATGTTCTTGGATCGAAAGAATCAATATTGTGAAAATCACTATATTCCCCAAAGCAATCTACAGATTCAAGGCAATCCTTATCAAACTGTGAATAATATTTTTCACAGAATTAGAACAAAATTTTCACAATTTGCGTGGAAACACAAAAGACCCCAAATAGCCAAAGCAATCTTGACAAAGACATAATGGAGCTGAAGGAATTAACCTTCCTGGCTTCAGACTGTACTACAAAGTTACAGCCATCAGGAGAGTATGGTGTTGGCACAAAACCAGAAATAGAGACCAAGGGGATGAGAGAGAAAGCCCAGAGATAAACTTATACACTTATGGGTACTTTGACAAAGGAGCCAAGAATATACAATGGAGAAAAGACAGCCTCTTCAATAAGTGGTGCTGGGAAAACTGGACAACTACGTGCAAAAGAAGGAAACTAGAACACTTCCAAACACCATACACAAAAATAAACTCAAATGGATTAAAGACTTAAGTGTAACGTCAGACACTATAAAGCTCTTAGCGGAAAACACAAGCAGTATGCTTCTCATCATAAATCACAGCAATCCTCTGTGACCCACCTCCTAGAGTAATGGAAATAAAAACAAAAATAAACAAGTGGACCTAATTAAACTTAAAAGCTTTTGCACAGCAAAGGAAACAATCAGTTCAGTTCAGTCACTCAGTCGTGTCCGACTCTTTGCAACCCCACAGACTGCAGCAAGCCAGGCCTCCCTGTCCATCACCAACCCCCGGAGTTTACCCAAACTCATGTCCATTGAGTCGGTGATGCCATCCAACCATCTCATCCTCTGTCATCCCCTTTTCCTCCTGCCTTCAATCTTTCCCAGCATCAGGGTCTTTTCAAATGAGTCAGCTCTTAGCATCAGGTGGCCAAGTATTGGAGTTTCAGCTTCAGCATCAGTCCTTCCAATGAACACCCAGGACTGATCTCCTTTAGGATGGACTGGTTGGATCTCCTTGCAGTCCAAGGGACTCTCAAGTCTTCTCTAACACCACAGTTCAAAAGCATCAATTCTTTGATGATCAGCTTTCTTTATAGTCCAACTCTCACATCCATACATGACCACTGGAAAAACCATAGCTTTGACTAGATGGACTTTTGTTGGCAAAGTAATGTCTCTGCTCTTTAATATGCTGCCTAGGCTGGTCATAACTTTCTTTCTAAGGAGTAAGCATCTTTTAATTTCATAGCTGCAGTCATTATCTGCAGTGATTTTGGAGCCCCAAAAAATAAAGTCTGTCACTGTTTCCACTGTTTCCCCAACTATTTGCCATGAAGTGATGGGACCAGATGCCATGATCTTAGTTTTCTGAATGTTGAGTTTTAAGCCAACTTTTTCACTCTCCTCTTTCACTTTCATCAAGAGGCTCTTTTGTTCTTCCTCACTTTTTGCCATAAGGGTGGTGTCATCTGCATATCTGAGGTTATTGATATTTCTCCCAGCAATCTTGATTCCAGCTTGTGCTTCCTGCAGCCCAGCGTTTCTTATGATGTACTCTGCATATAAGTTAAATAAGCAGGGTGACAATATATAGTCTTGACATACTCCTTTCCCTATTTCGACCAGTCTGTTGTTCCATGTCCAGTTCTAACTGTTGCTTCCTGACCTGCATACAGATTTCTCAAGAGACAGGTCAGGTGGTCTGGTATTCCCATCTCTTGAAGAATTTTCCAGTTTGTTGTGATCCACACAGTCAAAGGCTTTGACATAGTCAATAAAGCAGAAATAGATGTTTTTCTGGAATTCTCTTGCTTTTTCAATGATCCAGAGGATGTTGGCAATTTGATCTCTGGTTCCTCTGCCTTTTCTAAATCCAGCTTGAACATCTGGAAGTTCACGGCTCACGTACTGTTGTTCACCCCACTGTTGTTTACCCCACATCCAAGGTCAGAGAAGCCCCAGCAAGATGGTAAGCACTGGAGTGGAGGCTGTGCAGTGATGGAGCAACTTTGAGGAGATACCCCATGTCCAGGGGCTAAGGAGAAGCCCTAGTAAGATGGCAGGAGGGGCGAATTTGTGTTTAGAATCAAACCCCATTCCCACCAGAGATGCTCAGAGAGCCCAAACAAACCTTCCATGCACCAGGACCCAGAGACCCACAGAGACAGAATGGCATTTGAGCATCTGCTGTGGGGGTATGGGTCAGCAGCGGACTGCCACAGGCACAGGGGCTCTGGATGCAGCAGACTTGGGTATGGCATAGGCCCTCTTGGAGGAGGTTGCCATTAATCCCACCATGGAGCTGCCAGAACTTACACAGGACTGGGGAAATAGACTCTTGGAGGGCACAAACAGAAACTTGTGTGCACCAGGACTCAGGAGAAAGGAGCAGTGATCCCACAAGAGACTGACCCAGACTTGCCCAGGAGTGTCCAGAAGTCTTCAGCGGAGGTGTGGGTCGGTGGTGGCCTACTGCAGGGTTGGGGGCAGTGAGTGTAGCAGTGCAGGCATGGGATCTTTTGAAGGAGGTCACCATTATCTTCATTACCTCCACCATAATTTGGCCCCAGGTAAATAACAGGGAGGAAACACAGCTCCACCCATCAACAGAAAAGTGGATTAAAGATTTACTGAGCACAGCCTTGCCCATCAGAACAAGACCCAGTTTCACCCTCAGTCAGTCTCTCCCATCAAGAAGCTTCCATAAGCCTCTTATCCTTATCCATCAGAGAGCAGACAGACTGAAAACCACAGTCACAGAAAACTACCAATCTGATCACATGGACCACAGCCTTGTCTAACTCAATAAAACTATGAGCCATGCCCTGTAGGGTCCCCCAAGATGGAACTGGTCATGGTGGAGAGTTCTGAAAAAATGTCCACTGGAGAAGGGAATGGCAAACCACTTTAGTATTCTTGCCTTGAGAATCCCATGAAGATTATGAAAAGGCAAAAAGATAGGACACTGAAAGAGGAACTCCCCAGGGCAGTAGGTGCCCAATATGCTACTGGAGATCAGTGGAGGAATAACTCCAGAAAGAATGAAGAGACGGAGCCAAAGCAAAAACAACACACAGCTGTGGATGTGACTGGTGATAGAAGTAAGTCCGATGCTATAAAGAGCAGTATTGCATAGGAACCTGGAATGTTAGGTCCACAAATCAAGGCAAATTGGAAGTGGTCAAACTGGAGATGGCAACGGTGAATGTCGACATTTTAGGAATCCATGAACTAAAATGGACTGGAATGGGTGAATTTAACTCAGATAACCATTATATCTACTACTGTGGGCAGGAATCCCTTAGAAGAAGTGGAGTAGCCATCATGGTCAAAAAAGAGTCCGAAATGCAGTACTTGGATGCAATCTCAAAAATGACAGAACGATCTCTGTTTGTTTCCAAGGCAAACCATTCAATGTCACAGTAATCCAAGTCTATGCCCTGACCAGTAACGCTGAAGAAGCTGAAGTTGAACGGTTTTATGAAGACCTACAATACCTTCTAGAACTAACACCCCCCAAAAAATGTCCTTTTCATTACAGGGAACTGAAATGCAAAAGTAGAAAATCAAGGAAATAATAAACAAAATTAAAAGACAGCCCTCAGAATGCAAGAAAATACTTGCAAATGAAACAACTGATAAAGGATTAATCTCTAGAATATATAAGCAGCTCATACAGCTCAATATTAGGAAAACAAACAGCCCAATCACAAAATGGGCAGAAGACCTAAACAGACATTTCTCCGAAGAAGACATACAGATGACTAATAAACATATAAAAAGATACTCAATATCACTAATTATTAGAGAAATGCAAATCAAAACTACAATGATGTATCATCTCACACCAGTCAGAAAGGCCATTGTCAAAAAAATCTACAGACAATAAATGCTGGAAAGGATGTGGAGGAAAGGGAACCCTCCTACACTGTTGGTGGGAATGTAAACTGATACAGCCATAATGGAGAAGAGTATGGAGATTCCTTTAAAAAAAAAACCTAGGAATAAATCAACCATATGACCCAGCAACCCTACCACTAGGCATATACCCTGAGAAAACCATAAGCAAAGAAGACACATGTACCTCAATGTTCATAACAGCATTGTTTACAATAGCCAGGACATGGAAACAACCAAGATGTCCATCAACAGATGAATGGATCAAGACGATATGGTACATATAGACAATAGAACTTTACTCAGCCATAAAAAAAGAATGAATTTGAGTCAGTCCTAATGAGGTGGATGAACCTAGAGCTTGTTATAAAGAGTGAAGTAAATCAGAAAGAGAAATACAAATATAGTATACTAACACATATATAAGAAATCTACAAAGGTGGTACTGATCAATCTAGTTGCAGGGAAGGAATGGAGACACATGTAGACAATGGACTTGTGGACACAGTCAGAGGGGAGAGAGTGGGACGAACGGAGAAAGTAGCATCTATCTATCTATCTATATGTACATTATATATATATATACACACACACATATATATATATACACACATTATCAGATGTAAGGTGGAAGGATGGAAAGCTGGTGAGATGTTTCTGTGTAGCACAGGAAGCCCAGTCTGGCTCTCTGTGATGACCTGGAGGGATGGGATGAGGGGAGAGGAAGGACGCTAAGGAGGGAGGAGATGTACGCATAATTATGGCTGATTTGCTTTGTTGTACGGCAGAAACCAACATAACATTGAAAAAATTTTTTTAATATTTAATATTTAAATAAAAAGTTGAAAAAATTATTGTATCAGAATGTGACATATATTATCTTTTTGATAAGCCATATAGAGATGATGTGAGGGTTTCCCAGGTGGCACTAACGGTAAACAACCCACCTGCCAATGCAGGATATGTAAGAGACACAGGTTTGATCCCTGGGTCGAGCAGATCCCCTGGAGGAGAAAATGGAAACCCACTCTAGAACTCTTGCCTGGAGAATCCCATGGACAGAGGAGCTTGGTGGGCCACAGTCCACAGGACTGCAGAGTCAGATATGACTGAAGCAACGTAGCGCACATGCACAGATGACATGAAGTGAAATTTCAGGAGAGTTTTTACTTTTCTACATAAAATAAAGAAATAGAAACTACAACGTTAAAAATGCAAGGTATATATAAAGGTGATAGAACCCATGTTTTATCCTTGGATGAAAACTGCTAATCATGTTGGCAAACAAAAAAAGAATCATGCATTTCAGGTGAAAAAAAATAAAGGTGAAGGAGAGGAGGAGTTAGTAAGAGAAAGAGAAGCAGAAAAGTGGCTTTGATATTAACTTTATAAAATCAAAACAGCTAAAAATGTCAGGTGATTAATATTTCAAATACAAAGCCTTATGGATCATTTTCCTAAATTGTGTAGTACTAAAAATGTGTATCCATTTACATGGTAAGTCAACTATGTTGAATTTTAGCAATACGTCTTTCAACATCAATTGTATGCATAAAAGTAAATTAGAAAATCTACCACTTTGAAAATAATACAACTTAAAAAATTAAATGGCACAGTAGTAAAGTACACTACAGTAACATTTACACTAACATGGAAAACAAATAATTACATACCATTACACATCTTAGGTTGATCTATCTGTAATTTCTGTTTGCTCACATCTCTAGGAACTTAATTCATTAACGAGTAAGGCAACATAAAATCTGATGTTAAACCAAAGTGTATATTAAACCTAGTCACAAACTTAGAGTAAATGTGAAGTAAGCTTCACTTTCAGGAACAGAATAAATAGCCACTTCACCTTCACAGCATAGCTACTGTAACTATTAAAAAGTTGGTTGATTATCTGTTTCTAACCATGAGTTAATTTTTTTTCATTTATTTTTATTAATTGGAGGATAATTACTTCACACATTGCAGTGGGTTTTGTCATACATTGACATGAATCAGCCACGGAGTTACATGTATTCCCCATCCTGATCCCCACTCCCACTTCCCTCTCCACCGGATTCCTCTGGGTCTTCCCAGTGCACCAGGCCCGAGCACTTGTCTCCCATGAGTTAATTTTGAAGGGAGACATAGGAGACATAAAAGTCAATTGGTCCCTCCAGAGATTCTAGGCAAATCATCAAGGTCATTATATGACTTGGTGGAGGATCACGTAAGGAGAATTAAACTAATGGAAAATTCTCCTACGAAGAGTTTCCATTAAATAATCTATGAATTACCAGCTGCCTTCAGCATTCACTTAGTTAGAAATAAAAGGATCAAAGAAGACCATAAATAAAAAAAGAAATCCCAATATTTGAGACAGGAAGTGATTAAGGTAAAAAGATGGACTTGAGTAGAGTCAGGGTCATGGTAAGGATGATTTCTGTTTTGACCCTGTTCCGGTATGTTGATAATTACAAGCCTATAGAGTGAAAAAGTAATTCCATGGTGCCAACAGCAGGCATATGTTAGACTTTCAATTATTTTATCATCCACTTTGATGGGAATGAGCCCAAATTTTTAAGCTAGAAAATGAAAATTTGTAGGAATATGAATACATGTCACAGATAACGTAATCCTGAGTTTAACTTAAAAGTTAAGATTGTGAAGTCATTTTTTTCAAATTCATGACATTCTGATGTTTTTAGATTCATTGTGTGAGAGAATGGAAGGATATGATGTTTTCACTGCTTCATTCTATGAGCAGCAGGCATGAAGCCCTTTCTGTAGGGGTAGCTTTGGGAAAAACCCTACCCTTTTGCAGGGAGCAAGGCTCCCTCCTTCTCAGGGAGGCACTTTGATTCTTGCATTAAGACGGCACATCCAGGCGTGCTGAGGAAGCAGGCTGCCTAGCCTCACCCAACAGAATGATCTCTTCTGGACACAGGCTGATGACATAGAGAGCTGAACCTCACATTCACCTGTGTGCAGTCCTGATGTCCAGGAGGAAAATAAGAGATGCTAATGAGACTATGGAGGATGAGAGAAAAGGAAATTCAAAAAATCCCCAAACTAAGATTTTGATATATTTGAATGGAAATTAAAGACCTAGAAGAAATAACTAGGATAAACTGAAAGGGGTAGAATTGTTTGTACTTGGAAAAAAAACACACAGTAGAAGGATAGCACTTTGAATCCTTTAAGCCAGAATGGAGATACAAGTTCCTTGGGAATGAAAGAATAAATACAAAACATTTATCAATATCTATATCATTAACAGTATATAGCACTTTGCTTATAATTGGTATTCAGTATTCATTATAGGGATTAATAAACTTTGGGAGTTTTAATAATACTACATTGCATACCAGGGCTTCCCTTGTGGCTCAGTGGTAAAGAATCTGCCTGCAATGCAGAATACACAGAAGAGCTGGATTCAATCCCTGGGTCGGGAAGATCCCCTGGAGGAGGACACGGCAACCCACTCCAGTATCCTTGCCTAGAGAATCCCATGGACTGAGGATCCTGGGGGGCTACAGTCCATAGAGTCGCAAAGAGTCGGACACAACTGAAGCAACTCAGCACACACACACACATGCATACCAAGCACGAATGGGGTGACCACTGTGTTAAGTAATTTGTTATATGGTTTTATCCTCACTGATTTGATGAGACAGGTAAAAACATGAGTTTTTCACAGATGAAAAAACTGAGATTTAAAAAATTTAAGTTACTTGCCTGAGGTCTCATGGTTAGTAAATGAGGAATAAGGAGCGAATCCAGCCTGGCTTGATTTAAAGGTTCACAGTCTTATCAGTACAATGGCAAGCTTGCTAGACCTCCTACCAGCAAAGGGTCTGGGTCACACACACTTGTACTAGTGGTTCTCAGCCCTATAAACCCACACCTCCACATCCCATTGTTATAAGAAATATTTTGTAATGCTCACTTTACTAGAGAAATTCATAGACAAGTACACACATATTTAATCAATATAATGCACTGGCTTCAATATAAAGAGTGAACTAAAGAAAGATAATTAATAATAAGCAATATGCATTTCAAAATAGATATTCAACAGATACACTAAAACAATTTGTTAAGAAATCTGGTGCTTGTATCTAATCATAGAATCACCATGAAAAGAACAGTTATACATATAGGGTAATATCAGTGTGGGATTCTTACATGGAGCCTCAGAGCTCCCAGACTATTCCAAGAATCAAGAAGTGCCCATTTCTAAACACTTGGGCCTGGAAATTTGCATCATGTCACTTCTGTGATGTTGTATCAATCAAAGAAATTCTAGAACCAGCCAAGATTCAAGGAGAGGGGCCATGGATCTCACATGCCATCTCTTGGTGGCAAGAGTGCCAAAAAATGTATGACAAGCACTAGAGTCCATTCTGTGACCACAGATTACTTACATTCCTCTCACTTGTAAAATACACTCCCTCTCTTCCCAAATTCCAAAATTCCCTTACAGCGCCAGTCTCAGGCCAAGTTACAGGGTCTCATTATCTGCATCACAATCTCTTTCCCTATCTCCCATTTCTCCCAGTCTATGAGATCTTGTTCTAATCAGGATGGAGTATCATCATACATTTTTTTCAAATAACTTTAAAAGGCAAATACCTCATGTTCTCTTGACTTTGGGGCTTCATCTTTAAATCTTTTTCTCCCACAAGTTCAACCCTATCAAGTGAAAGTATTGGCTTGAAGACTTGTCTCTGACAAAAAATTTTAAGTCTTTTTGAAAGTGTCTATCCAGAAACTTTTTTCCTTTCTTTGTTTTTAAGCCGTATGAGAAAATAAATGTCACAGTATAGAATGGGTACTCCTGGGGAAAAACCTGGAGGCTGAGAGGTTATAAATGACCTCTGTGTCATAAATGAGGCTGTGTGATATTGTACACCTAAGATGATGTGGACCCAAAATCCTGCTTTGGATTGAGTCAGTGATTTGTCCTCTTGCCTAATGATAATGTTGAAAATTATTATTTCTTCCTTAGGTTATATTGACTCAATCCAAAACATAGTTTATTATTCTGTCATTTACCCTTTCATAAAATTCTTGATAGGTTCTCCAAGTCCTTAAAGTGCTCAGTATATGTTAATCCTTATTATTAGTAGCAGTACTTTATATCTTTAAAAGTAAGAACTTTCAGTTTTCACTAATTGAATAATATTATTTAGAGTTACCAGTAGGTGGGGATGTTGAACAATATTTTTCTAGGATGTCATAAGCTTTGTTCCTGACATTAAAAAAAAAAAGCCTATGAATAAAGAACTTCTCTACTGTATTACAAATCTCTTTTTAATGGAAATTTTTTTCAAAATTTACAAATAACTTTTTTAAGTATTCAAAATAACCATAAAAAAAAGATTGGGTTCAGCCTAGAATATGAACTCTAGAGCTCCTGGGGGAGGTAGTCACTGAAAGGTCAGTCTCTTGCCTCTGGGCTGCTTAGTGGACTTTAAATCAATGCCTCATCACAATTTTGGACCCAGTACTTTGAGAGTGGATTACAAAATAGAAATAAAGAATAAGTACCTGTGTCTGATCCACACGTCAAAAATACTAGGATAGACTCTGACTCTACTTCTTTCACTAATAGTAGCTATTCAGCAACTACAGGTGCCAGGTGCTAAATTACGTGCTCTTCAGATTTGGTAAGAAGGCTGAGCGTCAAAAGAATTGATGCTTTTGCATTGTGGTGTTGGAGAAGACTCTTGAGAGTCCCTTGGACTGCAAGGAGATCAGTCCTAAAGGAAATCAGTCCTGAATATTCATTGGAAAGACTGATGCTGAAGCTAAAGCTTCAATACTTGGGCCACTTGATGCGAAGAGCTGACTCATTAGAAAAGACCCTGATGCTTGGAAAAATTAAAGGCAGGAGAAGGGGACGACAGAGGAATAAGTGGTTGGATGGCATCACTGACTCAATGGACATTAGTTTGAGCAAGCTCTGGGAGATGGTGAAGGACAGGGAAGCCTGGCGTGCTGCAGTCCACGGGGTTGCAAAGAATCAGACACAACTGAGCGAGTGAACAACAACAAATTCTCATAGCAACCCTAGGAGGTCGATATTATTAGCTCTGTTTACAGATAAGAGAACTGAGGAATTAATTTACTTAGCTAGTTTCATTCAACATTCAACTATTAGATGGTGGAGACAGAATTTCATCTCTGCCTTCACTGATTCTTATGTTTTGCTTGCAAGCCTGCGTGTGTGCTAAGTCGCTTCAGTCGTGTCTGACTCTTCCACTCTTTGTGACGCTGTGGACTGTAGCCCTTCAGGCTCCTCTGTCCATGGGATTCTCCTGGCAAAAGTAGTGAAGAAGATCCCTTCTTCCTCACCCAGGGATCTTACCCACCCAGGGATTGAACCTGTGCCTCTTACATCTCCTGCATTGACAACTGATGGTCTATGTTTTATCCTGGGAGTCAATTCTGACTAAATATCCTAAAGATGAAGTGAAACCAGCAAATATCTCCCCCAGTGCCAAACTACAGCATTCAAATGAAACTGCAGCTTCAATCTCATGTGGCATTTATGGAAAATGAGACTTCATTTTTGAAGCTGGCATTTATGGAAACTTCCAGTTTAGCAACAAAAGAATCATCTTTTCCTGATTTACCCATAAAATTGTTTCCTTGAACTTGTCATTCTAACCTAAATGGGACGTTATTTTTCTCTAATACCCTAGGGAATCACAATGGAGAGAGGTTTGAGAAGACAAGATTTAGAGTGTTAGAAAATAATTTTAATTCATATGTGTAGCCGAATTTATAAAGAACCCTTAAGAAACACGTACAACCCTATTTTGAAATGGACAAAACACTTAGCAGGTGCGTTTTATAAATGATATCTCCATGTGTCTGTACCTCTCTAGGGTAAAGGCTGAGAAATCAGAGACCTTGGCTGGGACGAGGGATTTGGGGGGATATGCCTACTTAGTCTGACCCAAAGTTTCCTATTTAATTAAATAAAAAATCCTTTTATCAAAGGACAACTATTAACATCCTAAGCAAGTCTGGGAAACATTGACCTGGAGATTTTATTTTTTCTCTTCCTCTAGTTGCTCACATAAAATTCTCTCTCAGATCTTCCTAGTACCCAAACTAGGAAGTCATCAGACACCTCTCTTGCTAGCATTCTATCATTCATTGAAATTGTAACTCATAAGTGTTTTGTTTTTCTTGTATCTCCTGGAAGATTATTTTCTAACTGGAGTTTAAATTTTTGGTTTACTTCATAATCCAAAGAAAATGCTTTTATCATTTCTTGTTTACTAAAGCAAGTTCTAGTAGTTTTAAACTGAGCATGAAAGTGAAGTGTGGAAACACACTAAGAGAGAGTGACAGACTTCAAAAGTTGAAAAATGTCAATGATTATCCTTTTCCTGTTTGTCCTTTACTGTCTTTGAAGCCAAATGTTTGCTCTTTTGCATTTTCCAAGATGGACATATTATGCTATTGTTAGGTAAACACCAAGACAGAACCATGAAGCTCAACATAAATGTTTAAGCCACACCTCATTAAAAATAATATTTACCACATACTTAGTAAGAGAAAAGTACAAACTGTGTTTTATCTTGTATCCCATTTTATTGAATATTTTAGGAAAAATAGTGATAGTACAAAATGTAGAGAAATATTATGTAATTTTTCTTGAACATTTACCTATTTCAAAATATAGGTTCTATAGTCAAATAACTTGACTTCCTGAATCTATACTTGCATGCTTAGTGCAGCTGTAATGGAAATTGAAAAAAGAAAAAAATTTGAATTTTAGAGTTGGCAATTTTTCTAAGTAAGTCAGCAACTTCTGTTGGCTGTGGTTTTTAAATACATCCAGAACTTGACTACTTCTGACTTACTCTGCTACTACTAGACTCACCAGAGTCACCATCATCTTGCCTAAATTATTGTAATGACTACCAACTCTCTTCCAATCTACTCTCAACACAGAAACAAACTGACCCTTTAAAAATTTAAATCAGGTAACACAACATTGTAAATCAACTATACTCCAATAAAAGCTTTTAAAAAAGAACATGAAAAAGCAATGAAGTGGTCTAAAAAATGTAAATGAAGATATACATCACTACTATTCAAAACCTTTCAATAACTTCTCATTTAAAGTCAAAGTCCTTACAATGATCTATAAGGCCCTCATATACGGTCCCCAGTCATTTCTCTAATTCATCTCTTACTGCCCTCCTCCTTATTCCCCTTACTCCAAATGCTACTCTTTGCTATTCTGGATGCTTTCTATTCAACTTTATTATTATTTTTTTAATCTTTATTGCTTCTGTTTTATGTTTTGGTTTTTTGACCACAAATCATGTGGGATCTTAGTTCCCCGAGCAAGGATCAGACTACATGCACTGCAAGGCGAAGTCTTAACCACTAAGCTGCCAGGGAAGTCTCCCTCTTCAAGCCTTTGTAACTGGATCACTCTTTCCTCCCATATCCACAGGCTCCTCTCCCTCACCTTTTTAAAATCTTTGTTCGAATGTCTCATCTTCTCAGCAAGCCCTTGAATGACCAACTTGCCTTACCAACTCTGGAACTTTCTATCTCCCTCTCTGCTTCTTTATTCTTTACAACCTTCTTAATACCTTCTAATACATTATAAAACATACATTTTCTGTAATTATTGGCCTTCTCCATTAGAGTGTAAGCCTCATGAAGGATGGATTTCTTTTTCTGTTTTTTTCACTTTTGTCTCTCCAGCACCTATGCTAGAGACATAGAAGACACTTAATAAGTATTTATTGAATATGAATATAGCGTAGGCACAGTTTAATATGCCTTTTAACCAAGAAAGGAAAGAATGTATAAACAAATGAAAAGTAACTTTGGTCAATTGCCAGGCAACTGAGACTATTTTAGATAAATTATACCTGAGAATAGAATTGTAAGTATAACTGATCCAAGCTCTCTCTACATTTCTCCTAAAGCACTGAGTTGCTACATAATCAGTTTACCTTTGATAGAAATGGACAGTAGTCTATCAGCACACAAATGTTTATGTTTCAATTTTATTCTTGTTTCCAACTCTCATTTTCCACTTTATACATTTAAAGAATTATATACATCTATTTCTACAATGTTTGAGGACAAATTGAATGGATTCAAAGAGCTAAACAATGCTGGTCAATCTAACCAACGAGGATTCTATATAGCAGTCATAAGTATAATTGTTATCTTTCTTAGTAAGATATCTGTTTCACTGTCTTTTGTAATCATAACAGAGAAGATTTTTACCTGTTTGTTTTCAACAGTGCTGTTATCTCTTTCTATAAATAAACTTTGAAAAAACCCTTCAGTGATTGCTTGCCAACAGAAGCAGCTAGATCTGCAATAATTCACCAACCTGGTTTAACCAAATTTGTCTGTCTTTGTTTGAGGGATTAAATCTGTTGATTATCTGGAATCTCAAGGGAGGAAGAGTTGAGCTTGTCTCTTACACTGGGTCCTATTCCCACTCAAACTCCCAACCCCATTACTTCTGCCTATGTGGATAAGGAACCTATAAAGGGAAACACCCCCATTCCTGAGCAACTTTGCAGTTTTTTCACTGATGAGCTCTTCATATGACAGAGTTCTGAGTTTCTTGTCTACTTATTTATCACTTACTTCGGCCTGTTCCTGTTAGTGATTTGAATTGAACAGCTGCATGTGTAGCACATATAAAAAGTTATTTATCCTTAAAACACTCACATGTGACACTCAAAATGTGAACTGCGAAACTGATGGAGTATGTTGAAAACAAATAACAGGTCAGTAGTGAACAGTCTGTTGGGGCTACAATCAGCCAGGTGCTTACTATTTCAGCTCATTAGAAGTGGAAGTTGGAGAATGAATAAATAGGGGAGCAGGTATCATTGACTTCAATACAAATCTTCCTTTTGCGATCACAAACCAGAGAAAACCAATGTGAACTTGGGAGTTTCTGTTTTTAGCTACTTTTTGTGGGATTCACCAATATTCAGCTTTCAGAGTTTCTATGGGTGCTGTAGGTTCCTAAAGCTATGTGCACCCAGTCAAGGACAGCAGTCTCAACTGTAGCCATCCATTTTTGTCCTGTTTCAAAGTATTCATTCATTTGTCCAACAGCTTGTTATTGAGTGTCTACCATGTGCTGGGCCCTGTATAAGATACTGGATACAGTCAAGTAACCTTATGGACATAATCTCTATCCTTGTAGAGTTTTAAAATATAATGGAGGAGGTGGACAGTAAACAAATAACTAATGGTGAGAGATATCAATAAATGCTGTGAAGAAAATGAATGAGTTCTCTAAGGAGCTTACACATTTAAAGCCAAAACCAAATACAAACAGGTTGAAAATACTCTAGTATCAACATCAGTAGGGTAACAAACAGTGATCTCTAGACTTTTTCAACTTTGAACTCAACAGGGTAACCTGGTTAAGAAGGAATAGGTTTATCACTAGCATAAGTATTGTGTGCAGAATATTTATTAGGGAATGTGGGGATACAGGAACACAGTTTAGAAATTTCTGAAGAAAGTTTATCTTATAAATTAAGCATTATTTATTCATTATAGAGAAAAGAAAGCTTAGCATTTGTCTTGGACTGTATATGTGCACATCAAAAAACTGAAAAGTGAAACATTCAATCAGCCAATTGTATCAACAACTTGAAAGTAGTGATTCAGCAAATTTGTTTTTTTCAAGGAATCTATAACTTAGCTTGATCCTTAAAATGGCTTTCAAGCACGTGCAACTTAGACAAAAGATGAAAGCCTTAAAACTTTTTTATAACTCCACTGAAGATAAGTTTGGGAGATTCAATTAATACATAAAAAGAAGGCTGAGACAGTGATTGGATACTGAGGCTAATCATTTGGGATTTTTATTTCTTTCTCTAATTTACAATTAGGGCTGAGCTGGGTGAAAAAAGTATTTGTATAACTGGAACAGTATATCAGAGTTAAAAGAGAAGATGATGAAATGCTATATTACCATTCCATGTAAGACTGTGAAAGGTAGATCTCAATGGCAGCCTAAATTACTAAAGTTCTCCTCTTTGACAGAGGGGAACACACACACACCCTCAAATTATAACAAAGTATTTATTTTAGTAGCAGCAGTTTTGCATGATTGGCAAAAAAAAAGAAAGAAAATGAAAATAGCTTTGCAAAATGAACACTCAGAAAAAGGTCTGTTCTGTTTTGAACTAATGAAACACTATAGACTGTTTCTGCTGCTTAACTTCACTGGGAAACAGCAATCCTTCCCTTCATTTTGTGGTCAGTAAGGTAAATAGGTTTTCTTAGGGTGGTGATCTAGTTGTGATCTGCTTTGCAACTGATGAGAAGTACTTTGTGGGTCTTTTGACTGGTGGTTTTAAATGACAACTGGATATCAAGAAAATGATGAAGTTGTTAGTGGAAGATTAGTGAGAATGATTGGAGGTACAAATGGATAACAACAAAGGCAGTATCATTATCTTGGAAAACATTCCCTTGTTTCCTGGGAAGCAAGACTCCAATCAGTTCTAATAGACAGTAGCACTTAACTTTGTGGGAAACAGACTCTGAGAATCTGATAAAAGCACTGCCTGCTCTCCCCCCCAAAAAATACATACATGCATGTCCACTCAAAATTTTTATACAGTTTTAAGGGATTCACAGATTTTCATAGATATACTAGGGTGGCCCGAGTAGGATAATGTCCCCTATGTTGAACATTATAGAACACTAACTTTCTAATGCTAAATCTATATATTACACACAAACAAAATGCTAGGAGAGAAATTTCAATTACAGGCAGGAGTACAGCAGATGGGGTATGATGGAGCAGAAGTGTTGCAGTGATAACTGACAATTCAGTGAGGATTACACAATGATGGAATATAGACAAGCTAAGTAAACAAAGAGGAACAAAGGAACTGGCAGATGAAAAACTGCAACACCACCAAAATTTGACTCAATTATTTTATAATCTTCTTAAGAACCAACTCTAAAATTACATATTTGAAATCCATTTTGAAATACTTTCAAAATTTGAAATTCAAATACTTACATATCTGAAATCGCTGAGTCTTGTCCAACTTTTTGCGACCCCATGGACTGCACTCCATGGATTATACAGTCCATGGAATTCTCCAGGCCAGAATACTGGAAAGGGTAGTCTTTCCCTTCTCCAGGGGATCTTCCCAACCCAGGGATTGAACCCAGGTCTCCTGCATCGCAGGTGGATTCTATACCAACTGAGCTATCAGGGAAGCCCAGAAATCCAACTAAAGGAAATCAATTACTTAGCTAAGCAGCTAACTAGTTCCACTGGTGATTTAGGCCTTGGCCATCTAATTTTACCTCTAGCTGAAGTTTGCTGTGCTTTGTGATGTACGATACAGTGTTATCCCTCTAGCATCCAATGCTGCTTAAACGTCATATGCCTTGATAATTTGATTTTTGCAAGTGGGCAATAATAGTAATAGCCCATCTAAAATGCTGATCATATCTAGTAACCACTGTAGCTCAGATTACCTTACTGGGCTGCAGCAACTCACCCTATTAAAGTGCTATAAACTAATGATAGTGCAAAGCACCTTTACTAATTGATTTTACATCCCTTACTGTACTTGTCCAAGCAGGGTTATGGTGTCTTTATGAGAATTACGTGGCTAGTGCTATCACTTCTGTGCTATCACCTTTAAATAATATTAGCCAGATATGTCTTCACATAAAGAAAATTTCAAAGAAATATAGAACCTTGAGATCAGAGGAGGAGCAAGCTAGTGCCATCTGCAATTCATCTCACTGGAAAGTTTTTTTCCAATTTTTATCTTTCAAAAGCAGTTAATTAAAAAAAAAAACTTTTGGAATAGTAGTAATTATTATTGTCATTTTAAAGTCTTTTAAAATTGCATAAAATGTATAGCAACTGTAGATTCAAAATGATGGCTAAAACTTTTGTCCCTGGTCCAAAATTAAATCTTGATAGTAATGGAAACTACAACAATGAAGATAACATGTCCAGTGAAATTCTGAAGTAATTAATATACCTTTATTTTTCCTTATGCTGAACTTAGTAATGGATTTACATTCTAGGGAGACTATAGCCAGCTAATGGTTCTATCACAAACATCATCATTTCCACCAGGCATGCATTTAAGATATTTGAGAAAGAACTTTGAACAATGATTTACTTAGCTGATTGTGGAAAGCACTCCACATTTAGGAATTAATAACTTTCACTTTGGTTTTAGGAAGGGACAGGAGAAGACTGTTAAGTTCTGAATGTTTATATCCTCCCAAAATTCAGATGTTAAAACCTAAGCCTAAAGGTGATGGTATTAGGAGGTGGGGCCTTCAGGAGGTGATTAGGTCATGAGAGCAGAGCCCTCCCAGTTGGATTAGGGCCTATATGAAAGCAGCCTTGAGAAAGCTGCCTTGCCCTTTCTGCCACGTGAGGTTTATAGAAGCTCTCAGCAAACACTGAATCTGCCCGCACCATGATCTTGGACTTCACAACCTTCAGTACTGTGAGAATAAGTGTTTGTTGATTCTAGCCCAACCAGTTTACAGTATTTCTGTGATAGCAGCCCTGATGGATTAAAACAAGAGCTAATTATTGAGTGCCTACTAGAATCTAGGAGCTTTACAAATCGATTCAGCTCAAGTTTCAGAACATATCCATGAGACAGAGGATCTTATCTATTTTATATATGAGAAAATTATTGTCCAGAAAAGCTCAGTAATTCATTCATGGTCACATGCTAAGTGGTAGGCAGAGTCAGCCAGTCTGTCAGTTTCCAAAATCTGAGCACTTTCTGCCACATGACACTGAGTTTTATAGCACGAAGTCTTTTGAAACTTTCTGTTTTTCTACCTTAGTAAGGCTCCTTAATAGAAATAGATTTTCCAACTTAGATTAAACACAAAGTCACAAATACCTAAATTTAACTGAATTTCATTTTTTACATAGAGTTTTTCTGGGAAAATAAATTTGGGATGCTATTTTTTTTAATAAACTGCTTTGCAGCTTTTGTGCCTTGAATGTGATACCTTTGAAAATGCATAATTGTCCTTTTCCAACGTGAGAAAATGTTCCCTAACTGCTTCCTCTTGAAGATTCTATATCCCACTTCAAAAGAAATGCCAACATGACTCAAAGCCCTTGACAAGTCCGAGGAATAAAAGATGCTATCACAGTGAGGAGCTGTGTGTAAACACACACATTATACAATTCTATCGACTTTTACTTTGTGTTAGCCCTATCACACATCAACAATGGGGTGCGAGAGGGTCTGATATGTTCTTATTGGTAAAGAACTGTTTTGACCATCATCAGGTATCTGAACACTGGGTGTTTCTGGCCGTTGACAGTGTCCCATGCTGTATATGTGTTTACAGGTGAAATAGGAATCATGTTACTGCCATCTGTGAGCTCAGAGATTCCTAAGAACTCTCAAGAAGTGGGCAATTGAGACAGAAACACGGCACTGCTGATAGTACTGATCACCTGTTTTGTGATTGTTTTTGCTACTTCTCAGCCTTGCCAGACCCCTGATGACTTTGTGGCTGCCACTTCACCAGGACACATCATGATTGGAGGTTTGTTTGCCATTCATGAAAAATGCCGTCCTCAGAAGAATACCCTAGAAGCCCAGAAATCCAGAAATGTGCCAGGTGAGTGAAGCCTCAGAGAACACATTTAGATTTCGAGCTTGCACCGTGAGACTAGGGCATGTAAATGTTTACTTGTATTAACATCTAAATTATTTTAATAAAATTTCAACTCAAATACTTCTAAGTTGCATATAGTTAAGCCTTGCTATTCTTCCTTAAAAGAAAAATATATTAGTACTATATGTATAATCAGCCTCCAAGTACAGAGGCTATGACTGCTTCCCATTAATGTATTTATTTGGATTTTGCCTAAAAAGAATAACCTCTGCAGTCATGAGGAAACCAATGAGAAGACACAATAGGTAGCCTGTCCACTACATGCACACACAGCACATTTATATTTCTATCACCCACAAATGCAGGTTGTTCCAAACATGAATCCTAATTCTTTAAAATAGACTGCACTTAAAATTTTTCTCTACACTGTTTTTGTCAACACAGTACTTATTTCATTCTTGAAATAATCTAATTCTTTCATAATAAATTAAGACCTTACTTCAACTCAGAGTGTTCATTCGTGAACACTTTATATTGTGAAAGCTGGACTATAGAACAGACATTTCTCATGGTGTATTACAGAAAAGTAAAGCTGAATGGAGGATAGTGCAGATAGCTTTCTTTAAGGGGAGCAGACTATTTGAATTCTAATTTCAGTTTTGGGACAAAGTTATTTTGTAGATTTAGGCACATCATTTAAACTCTTTGAGTTCTAGCTTCTGATTTTTCTTTTCTGTAAAACAATAGCCTGGATAACTTTTAAAGGCAGGTGACATCAGCTTCTGCTGCTCTGGCAATGTGATTCCAGTGCTTCCTGCTAACTCTCAAATCTTGATTTTTTTATCTTGATATTTTTGGATATAAATTTAATCTTTTCTTTTCATCTTTTTTTTTAAAAAAAAACACCTTTTTATTTTGTATTGGGGTATAGCTCATTAGCAATGTTGTGATAGTTTCAGATGAATAGCAAAAGGGACTCAGCCATACATATATGTATCATCATATATGGATACATACATGTATCCATTCTCCCCCAAACTCCCATCCATGCTGCCACATAACATTGAACAGAGTTCCATGTGCTGTATAGTAGGTCCTTGTTGTTCATCCATTTTAAATACAGCAGTGTGTACATGTCCACCCCAAACTCCCTAACCATCTCTTCCCTCATCCGTCCCCCCAGCAATTTTCCGTTTTTTTTAAATCAAAAGTATTTAGCATGTCCTATATGAATGCTTTCAGGTAAAATGTGATTCCATGTCACTCTAATCTTCCTTCCTGGCATTCTCCCCAGAAGTTGGACATCTTGAGCTACTGTCATCTTAATCATTGATTATCAGGAATACCAGAGAACACTGCAAAAAAAAAAATCAATGAGGATTTTTCAGAGCATGAAGTTGGCACCCAAAGAATGACTGTAGATTTAAGGCCACAATCATAGGCCAACTAATAAGGATAGAAAATGATTTCTTTTAAAAGTCATTTTGTCTAAAAAAATTTATTCCAAAAAAAAGGTCACTGAACACCCTTTGGTCTTATTGTCACTCCTTGAGAGAAATGGTATTCACTCAACACTGAACAACTATTATTAAATGCCTACATTACCTTGGCCCTATTTTGGCGTGGGTGATACTGAGGTGAACTAAAGAGATTCAGACTTTCATGGAGCTAACACTTTGAAAATATTATGCATTTTATTTGCCAGACAACTCATTACTTTAACCTCTCTCTCTTTTGTTTCTTTCTTTAAAAACTTAAAGCTTGTTGCCAAACTTCATATTTAGATAGCTGTAGGGACAAACAGCATTATCCAAATATTATTTAATTTATCATAACTAAATGAATTAAAAGAAACTTGGAAATATCAAAACCCTGAACAATATTCCTTTTTACTCATTCAAAAAAAATTTCTTGAATTCTTCCTATATATTAGGCACTGTTTATAACCTTTTTTATATGTGGTGGGTGAAGTAAACTTAATAGTATGTCAGTAACCAAACAATTCAGTGCTCTGGAATAATTACAAGTCCAGAAGTCAACTGGAAAAACCCACTAAATTAGGAAATATCCATGCCTTAGAACTAAAATATTGCATGTTATCCAGGAGAAAGCTACTGGGCTTTTACCTAGAGCCTGTTTTATAAATAATTCTTAAGACTCCTATTCATCTGGTTTCCAACCACAATAGCTTAGCATCACAAAACTAAAAAATGGGGAAGTGAGTCTTTAAGAGCAGATTCTTGAATAGCAATAAAATGCTGACATCTAACTACAAAAAGGAACAGATATCAGATACATCTTCATACTCTAGAATATAAAATTGAGTATTCAAAATCATCCTGAATAATCAAGAAAAGGTTAACTCCTGTCACACAGACTCCATTCGAGAAGCTGTGGGTTCCTATATACATTAAAAAAAATTTTTTTTTGGCTGTGCCATGCAGCATTAGAAACATTAGACTGCTGGGGAAGTCCTCCATATACTCTTGAGAAAGGTTTCCATCAAAACCTGCTTTTAAATAAATAAAGTTTAGATCCTTCAAGAGGTAAGCTTCACTGATTCAGGAATTGTCTATCATAAGGCAGAAATTGGGATAAATTGCATATTATCATGTCTGAAGAAGAGTTATGTTCTAATTTCAAAAGCATTTGTTTCTCAACAGCTTTGAAATATCAACTTTTCTTCAAACTCTTGATACACAGCATTGAGATGATCAATAATTCAATACTATTGTCTGGAGTCAAACTAGGGTACGAAATCTATGACGCCTGTACAGATGTCACAGTGGCAATGGCAGCTCCTCTGAGGTCTTTCTAAGTTCAGCAGCTCCAGAGAAATTGTGGAGTTTAAGTGCAACTATTCCAGCTACATGCCAAGGGTTAAGGCTGTCCTCAGTTCAGTTCAGTTCAGTCACTCAGTCGTGTCCGACTCTTTGCGACCCCATGAATTGCAGCACGCCAGGCCTCCCTGTCCATCACCAACTCCTGGAGTTTACTCAAACTCATGCCCATCGAATCGGTGATGCCATCCAGCCATCTCATCCTCTGTCGTCCCCTTCTCCTCCTGCCCCCAATCCCTCCCAGCATCAGGGTCTTTTCCAATGAGTCAACTCTTCGCATGAGGTGGACAAAGTATTGGAGTTTCAGCTTCAGCATCAGTCCTTCCAATGAACACCCAGGACTGATCTCCCTTAGGATGGACTGGTTGGATCTCCTTGCAGTCCAAGGGACTCTCAAGAGTCTTCTCCAACACCACAGTTCAAAAGCATCAATTTTTTGGCACTCAGCTTTCCTCACAGTCCAACTCTCACATCCATACATGACCACAGGAAAAACCATAGCCCTGACCAGACGGACCTTTGTTGGCAAAGTAATTTCTCTGCTTTTTAATATGCTATCTAGGTTGGTCATAACTTTCCTTCCAAGGAGTAAACATGTTTTAATTTCATGGCTGCAATCACCATGCGCAGTGATTTTGGAGCCCAAAAAAATAAAGTCTGACACTGTTTCCACTGTTTCCCCATCTATCTGCCATGAAGTGATGGGACCAGATGCCATGATCTTAGTTTTCTGAATGTTGAGCTTTAAGCCAACTTTTTCACTCTCCTCTTTCACTTTCATCAAGAGGCTTTTTAGTTCCTCTTCACTTTCTGCCACCAGGGTGGTGTCATCTGCATATCTGAGGTTATTGATATTTCTCCTGGAAGGCTGTCATAGGTGCTGGCTACTCAGAAATAACCATGCTGTCTCCTGGATGTTGAGTTTACAGCTCATGCCACAAGTGGGTTTTATTCTACCACCATCGGTTGGGTGTGATCATATTCTTCATCCTGAAAGGATCAGGGTAATCTAGGAAACTAGTTGGGGAGATATTTCTACTTTAACTTTTTTTTCTCTTCAGAAAAAAATAAAGGATGTGCCCTAATATGGATAGTATAGTGATCAAAGCACTAAGGAGTAGTCACCCCTCAATCTGTCAGGTCTAGTTTCTGACAGTTTTTAGCATGATTTAGATAAGACTGATGCCTCTAAGCGACTCGACTGTCTTGTTTCTAAAATTACATCAGTTAGATGCCATGAAGAACACTGAAAAGGAAGTGAGAGGTAAAGGGGCCCAGAAGTCAAGGAATACTCTCAAGGAAATAATGTTTAGCATGAAACCTGAATGAGAAGAGACAGCCAAGAGAAGATGGGGGAGGAGTGGAAAGTATCTAGGCTGAGAAAACAGTAAGTGCAAAGCTGAAATGTCCGAAGAAAAACAAAAGGTCAACAGGGCCAGATCAGTCTGAGCAGAAAGGTACAGAGTAAGGGATGCATTCACAGAGACGTGTAGGGGCCGGGCCACGGAGCATCCTGTAAGCTATGGTGTGCCTGGTATTTCATTCTGAGTATTATGGAAGGGCTTTGAGCAGAGACTGTGGAATTACTGAGCTTCCTATAATGTAAGGCCTTACCAGGAAGTAAGCAACATGGTCTCTGAAAGACCAAAGCACGTGTTTGAGAGCCCTGCACTAAGTTCCTATGCATTACTCAAACAAGTACCCCTGACTTTCATTTTGAACTAACTAACCTTTATATCACATCACTCTATAACTTAGTTGATCACTGCTTTCTATCTAAGCTAAAGGAAGATTAGAAGCCAAAAGTTAGACAATGCTTTTGGTCAGATTATCAAGAAGTGACCATCTGATAGAAGTAAACAGATAAAAAAATATATGAATAATATAGTAACATGCATAAAAAGTCAAATTATATAACTTTCTGGAGCCAGACTAAATAAGTGTATATATCCCTATAAGACTCTAAGACTTCCATTATATTGTAGCCTAGTAAAGTTGATAGTGAAAAGTTTAAATTAAAAAAATAAAAAAGAACTATCCCCCCAAATATCTCAGAGATAAGGCTTTGGCCCCAAATTTCTAGACCATGTATAAAACTAGCTAGGTGACAAGAAAAGTAGAATATTTTTAACAATGGTTGTTTAATGTAAAAATGTAATTTCCATGATAGCATAATAGTAGAGAGGATTCTCCATGGAAACACAGATTTTACAGAAGCCCAGGTAGCAGAGTGAAGGTGAGCATAGCAATGTCTCCTGAGGCAATTAAGGTTTAGTGAATGAATGTCCACTGTGTGCCAATATCCATTTAAATAATTTACATTTTCTCCTTCAGTCTTCACAAGAATCCTGTCACTTCACAGGGAAAGCAATGTTAACTAACTTTGTCAAATTTATTGCAGTCAGGATTCTAACAGTTTGTTTGACTTTAAAGTGTATTGTCTTTCCTTGCATACCAGTAGCTGCTATAAATAGTAAAAAAGAAAAGAAAAAAAATTCACTGAGCAAGTGGTATGGTGCAATGGCAGCTGTGGAAGGTAATCACTCTCCCTAGAATAAAATCAACAAAGCTGTAAATTAGGCAAAACTTTGCACACAGTAGGGAAATTTTCCAAAATGCTACTGCTTATTTGAGTGGATTAGGAGTCAGAAAACTATATAGCCAGTGGATCAAATGTGGCCCTCAAGGTCTTGAGTTCTCAAGCTAAGAACAATTTTTACATATTTTTTGAAAGGTTGTTACAAAAAAATACAAACATAATATATGACAGAGACCATATGTGACCAACAAAGCTTAAAATATTTTACATTTGGTCCTTTACAGAAAAAGGTTTGCTGACCCCTGGACAGATGATTCTTTGTCTGGATGATTTATCTAAAATAAAAGTCATCAAAGTTGCCATTTATACAAATTTTGAACAAACAAGGAGTCCCAAAAGTTATGGTGCTTATTTGACTGGTTGCATTTTCCCATATTTATTTCTAAGTATTTAAATAATATCCACTGGTAGCCCTGACCTGAGATACAAGATAGATATAAATAAATATAGGCATGTAGACAGAGTTATAATATAGAGCCTGAACCCTTGCTTATACTATACACAGGCAAAACAAGTGAGACGCAATGACTCAATAATTATCGGGTCCTAACTATCATGATTTAAGCTATTTATAAAGTAGTTCGTTGAAGGGGAAGGATAGAAAGGATCGAAGAATTTAGAAAACTTTATGGAAACTCACAGAAATTAAAGAGAAGAACATCTACTATGAATAGCCACCTGCAGCTCATCAACACCATAACTAAAATATTCTGCCCATTTCCAGGTGAGTTATGAATCTACTGCAGAAACCCTAAGTGACAAAATTCAGTTTCCTTCATTTTTATGGACGATGCCCAGTGATTTCTACCAAACTAAAGCAATGGCCCACCTGATTCAGAAATCTGGACGGAATTGGATTGGCATCCTAACCACAGATGATGACTATGGACTCTCTACACTTTTGCAGTTCAGTTCAGTTCAGTCGCTCAGTAGTGTCCTCCCTCTCCATCACCAACTCCTGGAGATTACTCAAACTCATGTCCATCGAGTGGGTGATGCCATCCAGGCATCTCATCCTCTGTCGTCCCCTTCTCCTCCTGCCTCCAATCCCGCCCAGCATCAGAGTCTTTTCCAATGAGTCAACTCTTCGCATGAGGTGGCCAAAGTACTGGAGTTTCAGCTTCAGCATCAGTCCTTCCAATGAAAACCCAGGACTGATCTCCTTTGCAGTTCAGACGGCAGCAAATAATGTGTGCATAGTCTTCAGAGAAGCTCTCCCAGCCTTCCTCTCAGATAATGCCAGCAAATTATTGGTATTTTTGGTCAGGATCAATCAGACACTTGACAGAATCATAGCAGAAGCCGAGGTTAATGTCATTGTGGTATTTCTGAGTCAATTCCATGTTTTCAATCTCTTCAGTAAAGCCATTGAAAGGAATATAAATAAGACCTGGATTGCTAGCTATAGCTGGTCAACATCCACCAAGATTGCTACCATTCCTGATGTTAAAAGGATTGGCAAAGTTGTGGGGTTTACCTTTAGAAGAGGGAATGTGTCCTCTTTCCGTTCCCTTCTTCAAAATCTGTATGCGTTTCCCAGTGATAACAACAAACTCTCAAATGAATATGCCATGCTCTTGTCTGCTTGTGCACATACTAAAAACAGTGATCTGAGTTGATGCATCTCCAACTATTCTCAGGGCACTTTGGCCTCTGAGGACACAGAAAGGAACGTCTTCCTGAGAACTGACTTCCTGTGGGATTACACTGAACTGGGACTTGTTCACAGTATTCAGCTAGCAGTGCTGGACCTTAGTTATGCCAGTCAGGATCTGTGACAAGCTTGAGGCTATCAGAACCCCAATGACTTTCAACCATGGGAGGTAGTAACTCACACATACAAGAAAGTTCCCCTACCATCATTTCTTTCTTTCCTTTAATTTGCAATATTGCTATAAAGTGCTCTAAATTTTATTCCTTCTATTAGTAGATACTATCAGTGTTGAATAACCTTCATTTCTATTATTAGTTCTTTGTTCTTAAGCGTAACAGAGTTATTTTACCTTCACCTTCTATTCTTTTCCACCAAAGTTGTATTATCTTATTTTCCAAGAAGATTCTGCTGATGGTGCTATTTTCCTTTAGCTTGTGGATTTATATCTGATCTTGCAGTTTTTCAAAATCTCATACGAATTATCTCTTTTGATGCTCTTAACAACACAAGACCAGGTATGTTTAATAATCCCTTTTATTATTGCTAAATATTGTGGGTAAGGAAACTAAAGCCAAAAGTACTAGACTCTAGTCTGGGTCTTCTGACTCCATACCCTTTGGGTGATTACAGCCCAACGCCTCCAGTTAGGACTCTTTCTTAGGGCAGTCTTTCTAGGACTCCAGTCTTCTTCAAAAGAATGTTATTAGGACTCCAGTCTTCTTCAAAAGAATGGTATTATAACAAGTCCTATGTTATCTCAGGTTTAAATGAACCACTACTTGTATAAAAGAAGTCTTTCTCTTTCTTCTCTTCGATTAGTTTGTAGAACTCTAATTAGAGTGGCCCTATTTAGTGAAGATTATCCACTGTGTCTTTCAAATGTCCATAAACAAGGCATTTAAAAGCAAACTGCTGCTTTATATGGTAAATTTAACTCATTAAAAACAAATTTCTCAATATTCAAACTTGTCTGTCTTAAGGCAGAGTCATGTTCCAAAAATTTATTTCTTTTAAATTTGTTAGGGTAAAAAGGTAAAAGGGAATAAGATCCAGTTTTTTTCTGATCACATAAGTGATCAGTCCAGGGCTGTTTCTACTTTTAAACACCCACAACCACAAGCTCCGAGGTTTGAAGTGATCAGCTTACATTTGGATGAATCATGTGATGGTCAGAGGGTGTTTTAAGTTGCTCATATTAAAACTAGTTTTCACTTTGTAAATGCAAGGTCAAAAAAAAAAAAAAAAACTAATGAAGAGGTAAGACTACAGATTAGGGGTTTTATTTTTAATTAATACATCACTATATATACACACACACACATGCATATTTATATATCTAATTATTTTAAGGTGGTTATTTGAAAACATACTCTTTGTAGTGAAAAACTTTAATGATGGATTGGTTTAAAAAAAAAAAACAAACCCTATACGTTAAGTGGACCAACATAATAAAACCTACTAGATGAAATTTTAAGAATGAGATGTGAGAGCTAGTAATAGAGAGGAAAACAGACAATTAGAGACAGATGGGATAAAGGGGAGGAGCTATAAAGAGACTCATAAGAAAAAAGAAATACAAATAGCAATAGCTACTTATCCTCTGGGAAAGTATTTTAAATCAGGAATAAGTCTCAAACATTCTGAGGAAAGATCTTGAGAAAGTATAATTGAAGCAGCTCTTCTAAAATGTTTATTTAAACACTGGGAGCCTGGGGTCACTCTTTATTCACCCCCTGGGACACAGTAGTCCAGAAACAGACAGAAACAGCCTGGAAATGAGGAGCAGAGGAGCGCCTTGTTCCTTTGATCACCAGTGAGCCAAGTCCCTGCCAGATCCAATAGGACAAATACAATAATGCAAACGATTGTCTTTAGGAAGAAATCTCCATGTAGATATTAAATTGAAAAGATCAGCAATATTTAGGGTCACTAATCAAGGGTATATTCCTCAAAATTATTTAATTCACTAATACCTAAATAAGACTTTCTGAGTGATTTTAGATTCAAGTAACTTCAAAGGAGTTAGTTTTCTATAGTATTTGAGGATAATCCTTACTTTGGCTCCACATTTGGTGATATCTGTGAGCAGTATTCACGGAGAGTGCAATCACATTTGTTTTACCACAACAGATTTTTTTATGCTCCTCAGATGTGTGTGAGGACTATTACCTCCTTGTCCCCAATAGTGATTATGGTTTCCGTTTTTGTTTTCCTTTACTCTGGATCAGATACAAGGTAGTGAGTGATGTATGTGGGACAAGAGAATGTATAAGAGTCAAACTACTATTCACACAATTATTTGGCAAATATTTACTGGATGTCTCAGTGTTCCGGACATGGTGTTGAAATTTGAAAATATGGGCAATGAGATAATTCTCTCTCTGAAGGAGGCATGTGTCTAGAGGAGTAAATGGTCAAAGAATTAAGGAGCTGATTACAGTGAAGAACAATGCATTACAATGTTTCATATAACTACAAGATGGCAGAGAATATTCTCCAAAGATCATGACATCCCTGGTGAATATGATAGATGAGTGGGTGCTAGGCAGGACAGAAACACTCCAGCGAAGTCACAGAGAGAGAAAGCGTGGCATCTTCACTTCACAAACTAAGCATTAACATACCTCATCTTTAATCTTTAAATATTATGGTAGATCCACAGATTCATGTTCACTACACTTCATCCTAAAGAACTGGCAAGGGGAGGTGTTACTGGTGATTGAGACTTGCAGCAGTTTAGAGATGGGGGACCTCAATTGTAATGATCTGGGGCCCATCAATAGCATAGAATGAGCAGCGAAACTCTCCCAGTCTTAGTCATGTGCTTTTGCTACACCATGGAAAACTTTACACAAGTAAAAGACATAGGTTGGGTACCAGAGAGAGATGTAAGGGTGCTTCCTCTGCAAGTCTCTGCTTGAGTCACGTAGATATCTCTTTTCATAAGCACCACTCACTTACAGAGTTGCAGCAGACAGCAGAGCGCCTGAGGACATGGAAAACAACATCAACCACAGCAGCTTAATGGGAGTGGCCTCCTGACCTTGTGTTCTCAAAAATAGGTCATTACCAAACTGAGGTGAATTATATAATCATGGAAATGCAACTCCCACTCTCTAAATATTTTTGGGTCAATTTATCATGAGGGTCAGAGTCATGATGAAAAACAAAGAAATTATAAATGGAAGAAATCTTTTAACAGCTTAATAACCATAGCATTAGTGTTCAGAATTTAATCCACAGCAAACATTCAAAAGAATATTTAACAAGTAATGAATGCACTGTTTTGTTTCCATCCTCTTTCCTATAAGAACAAATGTGGAATTGTGCCATTTTATTTACATCATGCAATGTTATCATTATTTACAGAACATATATGTGTCAGAAATTTACCCTGTAAAACCTAATTAAATACAGGAAAAAAGCTGGTGGAAATTACAGTTCAAACAAGAGAATGGAAGAGGATTTGCTCACTAAAGAACTAAGATACTAGGGCTTACATGTGTATATTGCTTAAGGAAGGAACAGAAGAAAAATCAATACACAGGTAGAGTTGGGAACACTGAAAGCTGGGATTTTTGCCTATTTTTGTTCCCTCCATATTTTTTTTTTCTTCCAGGCAACTGCTGCAATAAGATTTTTTGGGTTAATTCCACCATGTTAGATTTGATATTCTGCTTCTTTAAAGTAATACTAATTAAATTTGAATTAATTAAAAGAACTAGAAGTCTGCAAAGACATATAATAAAATCAATTAAAAAAAAAGTGAAAGCGAAATTGCTCGGTCGTGTCCGACTCTTTGCAACCCCATGGACTGTAGCCCACCAGGCTCCTCTGTCCATGGGATTCTCCAGGCAAGAATACTGGAGTGGGTTGCCATTTCTTTTCCAAGAATAAAATCAATACACATGTGTAAAGATGTTGCTAAAGTTATATTTGGTCATTGACCTGACTATTGCAGCTAATATATTCACTTAAAATACAACTTGATTTTCTCACCCTGTATTTGCCAAAGGGGGAAAAAACTGAAGGAAGGAAACACTCATAAAAGATTAACTGAGAAAAAACAGAGGAAGAATAACTCTATCCAAGTAGCATAACTTCTGCCTTGTTCCACAGATTTTGCACCCAACAAAAACCACAGAAGCATCACAGGTACAGATGTGATGGTATTTGCTTAGCCATGATTATATATCACATTAACGGTGGAGCCAGAACTCAAATGTTCTCCTCCTTCTCAGTCTAGTATTCTCTCCTGCACCACAAGTTCGACATGGCTGCCTCATTGGTCAGTAAAACATTTTCTGTTCTAGCTGTACTGCATACAAGTTCTCACTGTAGAAACTGAATAATAAGAAGAGTAATTTTTTATTATATTTCTTTCTTCTCAGGTTAAAAACATCATTTTCTGAATTAAATTGGAAATAGAATTTAGAGGTCTCTTTACTATACTCTGGGGCATCCCCAGCGGCTCGGTGGTTAAGAATTCACCTGCGTTGCAGGAGACATGGGTTTGATCCCTGGGTTGGGAAGATCCTCTGGAGGAGGAAATGGCAAACCACTCCAGTATTCTTGCCTGGGAAATTCCATGGACAGAGGAGCTTGGCGGGCTACAGTCCATCGGGTTGCAAAAGAGTCAGACACAACTTAGCAGCTGAACAACAATGACTATACCCTCTTACTGAAACAGACTTAAAAACCGTTAGTGAAAAAAAAAACAAAACAAAAAACCGTTGGTGATAGTTAAGATTCCCCCACTCCCACCTAATGAGTATGGACTCAGAGGGAGGTCACTAGCAATTACTCTGTGCTCAGTTGTGTCCGACACTTCTGTGACCCCGTGGACTGCAACCTGCCTGACTCCTCTGTCCATGGGATTTCTCAGGCAAGAATGGAGCGGGTTGCCATTTCCTTCTTCAGGGGATCTTCCTGACCCAGGGACTGAACCCTAGTCTCCTGCTTTGCAGGTGGATTCTTTACCATGAAGACATCTGGGAAGCCCTAGAAGTGACATTAGGTCCACCAGTTAAACTTATCAGATAGGGATGCACCCAAGAACAGGGTGCATTTGTTACTGAACTCTCTGGGTTTGCAACTCTGTCGCCTCAGCCTTCATTTTGGGGCTGGTGAGCATGACAACTCCTGGCTTGGATCACCTGCTGGGACCCAGGTCAAAGACCCAGGATGAGTGTGACTCTAGAAGGAAAGGATGAATTTCCCTGCCTCCAAATAGCACCTTGATTATGGCTTTGAGTCAGAAGGAGAAAAAAAAAGAAAAACACAGTGAGGAGAATTTAAACTAATATATCATTAGGTGCAACAGAAAGACCCCATAATGAAAGTCAAGATGTGTATCTTCAGAGAAGGTCTTTCACTCCCTGGCTGGGGTCCTCCTCTGAGAAAGGAAGATGATCCCCACTAAGTGTGCTTTACTGAGTTGTTATGGAGTAAAAGGGCATCACAGATTTGAGTATCAGAAAGTAGCATATGAATGTCAGGTGACTTTATTACTTGATAGACTCAAAGCATTTTCATTTATTTGCACAACATCCCTGTTAGCTAATTATAGGTACTTAAAAGTATTAAGTTAATCTTTATTAACCTATTAACAATCTGTTATTAATCTGTTCCTGATGCTAGGCTGAAGTGTTCATATACGTGTGTGTGTGCTCAGTTGCTCAGTCGTGTCCAATTCTTTTGCGACCTTATGGACTGTAACCTGCCAGGCTCCTCTGTCCATGGGGTTTTCCAGGCAAGAATACTGGAGTGGGTTGCCATCTCCTTTTCCAGGGGAACCACCCAATCCAGGTATTGAACCCGTATCTCTTACATCTCCTGCATTGGCAGGCAGACTCCTTATGCTGCAGCCACCTAGGAATAATTACATTTAATTCTTGCAACAATCCTATTAAGTATAATAGGTTACATTTATCTCAACTGAGGCCTAGAAAGAAGTTGTAAATGTCAAGATCACACCACTAATGAAATTTGGAACCAGAATTAGAGTGGCATCTGCTCTAGAAGACCCATTCTGAAATTATGCAAAGTGGAATACAGAAAGGTGCTCAGATTCCATGGGACACCATGATTAATAACCTTCATCTAAAGTATATAAATGGAGAAGGCAATGGCACCCCACTCCAGTACTCTTGCCTGGAAAATCCCATGGACAGAGGAGCCTGGTAGGCTGCAGTCCATGGGGTCGCTGAGAGTCAGACACAACTGAGTGACTTCACTTTCATTTTTCACTTTCATGCATTGGAGAAGGAAATGGCAGCCCACTCCAGTGCTCTTGCCTGGAGAATCCCAGGGACAGAGGAACCAGGCAGGCTACAGTCCATGGGGTCACAAAGGGTCGGACACAACTGAGTGACTAACAACAACAAAGTATATAAAAGTCCAATGATTCTTATATAGTTGAGCTCTTTATATAGCACAGGATTGAAAATTTCCAAAACATCATTTCCTCCATTAGTTCTACCACTATACATTTTTATGTCTGCTAGTGACTTTTTGAAAGAGTTAATTTCCTTATTTGCTTACAAAAGTTATTCATATGACAAAAACTGTATTCTTCCTGAGCAGTTTCACTATCTGAAATACTTTCTATTTTTTAAAGTTGTTGAAATTCCTCCAGATGACAAAATAATTCTTTTACACTATGAAGAAAAAAAGACCAAAATACTGTTTTGTAAATAAATCTTTAAATTAAATCAGAGATATTATAGTTAGGATAAGTCTTTTTAAAAACTTATTTGGAATCTCTTTTTACTTTGCAGAAAATTCAATCTAAATTCTCCAAGGAATGCAGTCCTGGGCAAATGAAGAAAACCACAAAAAGTCAACATACTTGCCGCTATGAATATGTGACCTGTCCTGAAAATCACTATAACAATCAGACAGGTAATTAATTACACTCCCTACAACATGCATAGTGATACACCTGAACCATTTCTCTTTAAGCTGATTTTTTAACATGAATTCTATTTGGTTTATTTTTTTTCATTTCAAAAAATAAAGTGTTTTATGCTTCTGCAGCAAATGAACACTCAATACCTAACAGATGGAAAAGTAACTTCACTTCCAAGGGAAGATGTTCCTCTACTGGACTTGCTCTCCCAGCACCTCTTAAAATAATGCAAGTTCTCTGTTAATTTTTGTCTATGTATCCCACACAGACGTGTCTGATTTGTAACTGAGGCAGAATAACTATAGACAAATAAATGCTGAATTAACTAAACTGAGTATGATGAAAACCCAGAGGTGTGCATACCCTAGAGATCTTGTTATTCCTACCAAGAGGCACTAGTTCAATCAGCTTGTTCAAGATTACAGGACCCATAAGGGATAGAGAAAGGGCTTGAAATATGTCTGGTACCAAAGCTCTTATTCTTGACAGTCCCTGAACTGCTACCTATAATAGCAAGTTCATAAGAGGCTAGCATCTATCTTGAGTATATTAATTTTCTAAAGACTCATAGCCCAGATGAACTTTTCTCTTCCACTCTTCCTGTTCCCTCACTGTCACCCCTTCTTTCTCACCTTCCTGGGTCATGTGCATGCTTTATTTTAATAAGTAACCAATGTGACAATTATCTATATCCATTTTCCAGTCAGAACTCTCACTGAGGAGTCTCATTTGTAGCGCTGGGGACAATCACCTGGTTTAAATATTTGCAATGTAACCAAATCTGCTGTGTCTTTTAGATACGGATCATTGCCTTTTATGCAACAACGAAACTCACTGGGCCCCTATAGGGCGCACAATGTACTTTGAAAAGGAAATCGAGTACCTTGACTGGAATGACTCCTTGGCTATCTTGCTCCTGGCCCTCTCTCTGCTGGGAATCCTGTTTGTTCTGGCCATTGGCATAATATTTACAAGAAACCTGAACACACCCATTGTGAAATCATCCGGGGAATTGATGGTCTGCTATGTAATCCTCTTCTGTCATTTCCTCAATTTGGCCGGCTCAGGCTTTTTCATTAGAGAACCACAAAGCTTCACGTGTAAAACCAGGCAGACGCTACTTGGCGTGAGCTTTGCTCTCTTCATCTCCCACATTCTGATGAAGACCCTGAAAATTCTGCTGGCCTTCAGCTTTGATCCCAAGCTGCAGAACTTCCTGAAGTGCTTCTATAAACCCATCCCCATCATTTTCACTTGCACCCTCCAGCTCATCTTTGCAGCCCCTGCTGTGGGACAAAATGTTTCCTTGCCCAGAGCCATTATCTTCGAATGTGAGGAGGGGTCCATTCTTGCATTTGGCTCCATGCTGGTCTATACTGCCATCCTGGCCTTCAGGTGCTTCATTTGTGCCTTCAAAGGCAGGAAATTACCTGAGAATTACAGTGAGGCCAAATTCATAACATTTGGCATGCTCATTTACTTCATAGCTTGGATCACCTTTATCCCCATCCACTACGTTTGGCAAATATTTGCTGGCTGTGGAGATTATCGTTATTTTAATATCTAACTACGGGATCCTATGTTGCATGCTCTTCCCCAAATGCTATGCTATTCTTTCTAAGCAAGAGACTAACACAAAATCTGTCTTTCTCAAGATGGTTTACAGTTACTACTCCCGCAGTGCAGGCAGCCTTGCCATGAGCCACAGCAACGTCACAATAACCAACCCCAGCTCTGCTGGTGAGTCTGCAGTCCAGCAGAAAAGTAGAGACCTTCAGGTACAAGGCTTTGCACACACATGCAGAGAAAATGCTACATGCAGATCTAAACTTTTGCCTCAAAAAAGAATCTCAAGTATATGAATGAGCCCTTAAGACATGGTATGTTTCAGAACAAAATGTTTTCTAGGGTCTTTTCATTTAAGATGTACATTTCTTTCTGAACAAATACACACTATGTTTCTTCACTACTACTCCCTGCACCGAATTTCCCCCTGTTCAACCAATCAAAGAAACAATCAAACAAAGAAAACAGAGCCCTCAACCCGAAACTCCTTGCCTTCCTTAACCAGCCCCATCAGCCTCCGTCTTTGCCTCCTTCCTTTTAGGCACAGAGTCAAAGGTATCTTTTCTACCGAAATCAACCTGTAATGCCTCATCCTTATTCCATTATCTATAACCTCTTCTCAAACCTCTTTGTATGGGTTCTCCTCCTCTCTTGAGCATCTTTACCTTCTAGCCTTGTCTGCTGAACAGGCAGTTGATCAATTAAGGTCAGTTAAACAAGAAGTTGAGCAGTTACCATGTTCAGGTGATATGCTAAATACAAAGGTACAAAAAGGATTGAGGCATCATTTCTGACTTTAAAGAGCTCAAAATCCTGGGGAAAACAGTCACAAAATCATTGTTCAGTCGCTCAGTCATGTTTGACTCTTTGTGACCCCATGGACTGCACCATGCCAGGCTTCCCCATCCTTCATCATCCCCTGGAGCTTGCTCAAACTCAGGTCCATTGAGTCAGTGATACCATCCAACCATCTTGTCCTCTGTCGACCCCTTCTCTTCCTGCCTTCAATCTTTCCCAGCATCAGTGTCTTTTCTAATGAATAGGCTCTTTGCATCAGGAGGCCAAAGTATTGGAGCTTCAGCTTCAGCATCAGTCCTTCCAATGAATATTCAGAGTTCAATTCCTTTAGGATTGACTGGTTTAAACTCCTTGCATCCAAGGGACTCTTAAGAGTCTTTTTGAAAGCATCAATCCATTCAGAGCGGTTGTGATTGATGGTTGTAATGTGAGTAGGGCACTATAATCACATAGTGAAGTAGCACTTAGCCACCGGGGGAATAATGGGAGGGTTTTAAAGAAGGTTAAATAAAGAATGTGATATTTAGTTGAAGTCTTGAAAGATGAGTAAGAGTCATGGCTAATCAAAGAAAATACAGAAAGCTGTTCCAGATAAAGGGGGAAAACAGCAGCAGAAAATGTATCAAGAGTATGTACCCAGGGAAGGGCAGTCATTTTGTAGGATGGGAGAGAAGTCTTCAGCCACATGTAAAGATGAAGTTATAAATGAATGTCACAGACCAGAGTTCTTTTATGAAAACCTTAGGTCTTTATCTTATGGGTAGAAGGTGACCATCAAAGAAAGATAATAGGTTCAAAGTCCTGTTCTAGCAATTTGAATGTACTTCATGCCACTGAATAGTGTACTTACTTAAAATTGTCAAAACAGTAAATTTATGTTGGTGGTTTAGTCACTAAGTCGTGTCTGATTCTTTGCGACCCCATGGACTGTAGCCCGCCAGGGTCCTCGGTCCTTGGAATTCTTCAGGCAAAATTACTGGAGTGGGTTGCCATTTCCTTCTCCAGGGGATCTTCCCAACCCAGGGCTCGAACCTGGGTCTCCTGGATTACAGGCAGATTCCTTACTGATTGAGCCTCCAGGGATGTGCAAATTTATGTTATACATATTTTATCACAATAGAAAAAAGTATGCAAAGAAGAGTCCTGTTTAAGGCAGATCACTCTGACACAAGGTGATGGATGGAGTCTAGTTAACAGAGGATTAAGATCTATGCCAGGGAACAGAAAGAAGCATGGGTGTGTGTGTGTGTGTGTTCAAGCTACATAGGAGGTGGGAATTTATTTTGGAGTAGTAGTTGAAGGTTAAGGTAATAGGCTTCTAGCTTGGTTTATTGAAGGGTGGCATAGAATACAGGAGAAAGACTAGTTTAAAGTAAATGAAGAATATTGGACTTGTCTGGCGTCTAATATTGGAGGTACCTGGAGTCATCTCAAGATGTAACAGGAATTTACAAGCATACAAGACTCTGAGCTCAGGGAATAGGTCGGGATGGTGATAAGGATTTGGATGCATGTTCACATCATTTCCATCCTTATAAAATAGATAAATGTACAAAATAATATCTCCCTCCTTTCCCTAACTGAATGCTTGAGGGAATAGTGTCATAAATGACTTGTGATCCATTAACTCTGAGACCACTAAAATCTGGCTTCTAGTTGCACCGCTCTGCAAAAAAGATCTCAGAAAAACGAGGCTTTTTAATCTATCAAATTCAATGGTCATTTTTAAGCATCTCCTTTTAATCTTAGTGGCATTTGTGGTATAATTCCTCCTACTTGAAATTCTCTTTCTTCATGACTGCCATAGTTTTTTTTTTTTAAAGGTTTCAATTATTCCTCAATCTAATGCAAAGGCTCTTTTGGTTCTACTCTGACATCCCTGACCATTCAGATTTGGTCTCCATTGCTGACATGTCTTCCTCCTTTTGACTCTACATGTGGTTATTCCCCAGAGTTCCTCCCTCAGTATGAATCTCGCTTCTTTCAACACCCTTTCTCACTACAATATTATCCATCTTCATGTCTTAACTTTGATACAGATAACTCGCCAAACTCTCTGGTCCAGGTCATTCTCTAATCAAACTACCTGTTTGTCACTCTAACACTTCAAAGTCAGTATGCCTAAAATTTATTATTATTTATTTATTTATTATCCCATTATTTCCTTCTCCTAACTCCTCCTCCTCCTGTTTTCCATTTCTCAGCTTGTTGTACCACCACTGGACTAGGTGGAACCCTGGAATTCATCTGAGTCATCTTTAACTTCACTATTTCCTTCATTCTTCTCCATTTTTAATTCATCATCTATGTATTTTTTAAGTCTTTATTGAATTTGTTACAATATCGTTTCTGTTTTATGTTTTGGTTTTTTGGCTGTGAAGCAGGTGGGAATATTATCTCCACGACCAAGGACGAACCCACACACCCTGCATAGGAAGTAAGTGTCAGCTGCTCAGTTGTGCCCGATTCGTTGCCACCCCGTGGACTGTGACCCACCAGGCTCTTCTGTCCATGGAATTCTCCAGGCAAGAATATAAGAGTGGGTTGTCATTCCCTTCTCCAGGGGAATCAACCTGGCCCAGGGATTGAACCAGGTCTCCTGCATTGCAGGCAGATTCTTTACTGTCTGAGCCACCAGAAGGCAAAGTCTTAACCACTGGACAGCCAGGGAAGTTCCTGTCTTATTTTCTAATTCCTGCATTTTCTCAAAATCTTGCCAAGATCTCTACCCCTGTCCTTAGTTCCTTAACCTAGACCTTCATCATTTCTTACATAGATTACTTCAATAGCCTTCAAATTGACTCTGGTCTCTCAATGTTTTATTCTAAACATAGAGAAGGACTCACTAAACCTTTCACTCATTTCTGATACACACATTTCTATATTAAAAACCTCTTTGCTTTACTGCAATTAGTCAAAACTCCTTATCCAGGTGCTCAAATTCTACAAGTCCAGCTCCAACATGTAGGTAATGTCTACTGCCTTTCCTTGGGAAATGGCCAACTGCTGGAGATTGTCTGTTCCCACAGCTCAGAGCCCACCTCTTCGCCCTGCCTTAATGTCCTCTCCACCGCTCTGTCCTCCTCACTGGTCCATCAGATACAATTCAACCATCTCCTCTTCTACCAAGAAGTTCTGCTTCTGTCAAAGCACATATTACATTTTACTGCATTCATCTGTTTTTATTCTAATTTATTCTACTAACATTTATCAAATGTTTTACTATACACAGGCATACCATTCTATGCAAGGGGAATATAGAAATGATAAAAGACAAACAAGTTCTCACCTCTTGAGGAGTTTATGTTCTAGTGTTTTCATCATTTTGCAGTGAGCGGTCAATTCTTCTTTAGAAAGAGCTCTTTCAGCTGACCTTTCCTCTCTGCTATTACTGCTGTCGTCATCACAATTTAAGCCCTTATGACTTTATCTCTCTCTGTTGGAAAATTCCATACTAGCTACCTACCCCAAGATTCTCCTTCGGATATACAGAATACCTCATTACAGATCAACCTCTAACAAGTTTGTTCCAATACTATCATTTTCCTATCCAGAAAACTGAATAACCTCCTATTGCCTTCAGAATTAAATTCCCCCACCTTGCTAAGCAAGATCTTCCACAGTCTTATCTCAGCATGGACTAAACATTAAGATAAATAAATAAATAAGCAAATGAAAAGAACAAAGATATTAATCCTAGGTGACTGCTTAGCTTAAATGTATTTACATACAATATGGTGATAATATGTCATAAAATTGTTAAGGGTATAAAATATTCTGATGTACATGAAAATGTTGAGAAATGAGTCTTCTGTTTGTCATTTCATTGACTCATTGTGCTGTTGACATGAACACAGTTTCTCCTATTGACGTGGGAGCAAAGCTGTGGGAATGCTTTCAGATTCTCAAGTGTAATCACACAAAACAGAAATCCCAGCACTGTTGTGCCAACAGAACAATAAAAAAAATATTGTTCCCTAGCAGTTGTGAGTTTTACTACAGTTACAAAGCTTTCAACAGTTATTCCACTAGAAAATGCTACTCAACCTATGAAATTAAGTTCTAAATCCTTTAAACCCAAAGCTACCTCCTTGCTTCCATGTAAAATGAACAACTAAATGAATGACTATTGTACCTTTCATTTTTCTGTTAACTTTTGAGGTTTCAGCATTCAACTGGGTATAAATTCAATGATTTTCTTACTATTTTGTCATAAAGGGCTTATTTTTTTATTATAAAGACAGAATACAAATATTATAAAAATGAGAAAACAAATTTATTTCTTCCCTGGTAGCTCGGACTGTAAAGAATCTGCCTGCAATGCAAGAGACCTGGGTTTGATCTCTGAGTTGGGAAGATTCCCCTAGAGAAGGGAATGGCTACCCACTCCAGTATTCTAGCCTGGAGAATCCCGTGGATAGGGGAGCCGAGTGGGCTACAGTCTTTGGGGTTGGAAAGGGTTGGACATGACTGAGTGACTAATACTACTACTACTAAGAAAATAAAAATAAGCAAATGAACACTCAAAAAAGGACCCATATAGTCATCTCCTTACTCTATTTGTGGAGACACACTAATATATTTTATTGCTAAAATGCAGGGGTGGGGAAATAATACACATCGTACCACCACTTTTATTGGCAGGATGAAATCAGAAGCCTATCAGCCCAGGTTGTGAGGATCTCAAGAGCAAGGTCCAAGTGTAATTGTGCACTCTGGGTTTGGTATAAGGCCACCTCTGAAACTGGCATTCAATAAATGTTAAATGAGCGTTTTAATGTTCTCACCAATTTTCCTTACATCTTGGTCAGCACAATAACTCAATGTTTGTGTTCCCAACTTTCTCCACAGTTCTTGAGCTATCTTTAAACCAAATCTTCAGATAGGCCCTTCACTGCCATGGTCAACAAAATTAGACTTTCAGAGCAGAAAACAATGAATTGCATAACCTTCAAAAGATGGCTTAAAATAAGGTGGAGAATAAGCATGTGAGCAATGAAACATGGAAGTAAGTGGCACTTCCCTTGTGACATTAAAAGGAAAGGATATGCCCTCTCCCATCTTCTTTTCCCTTCTTGCTGCTTCTATGCAGCAATGGAGCCATGATCTCAGACCATGAGATAGAATCTGCAAGTTGAAGACGGTAAAGCAACAAGTCTGAGGAAGACTTGGTCCCCAACACTCTAGCACTGCTTTTTCAGCCCTGGATTACTTATGCTTAGAGAATATGTAAGAAACACAAACAGCCTGATAAATTTATGTATGGGCTGCTTGTCTGCTTTAATAAGTGGCCAACTACAAAATCAATGCCAAGTACTGGAAGACAAAACACACAAACAGATGTATACATCAAAAACTCTTTGGAGGAAAATCTCAATTGACATTTCTTGCATTTCATAATTTCTGCTCTTATATAATTTTTCTGGTACCTGGTATTATGTTTCCAGCTAAAATCAGATTATAGGAAAATAAAATTTTGAGAATGCCAGACCTAAAACAAATTAAGCAAAGATCGTCTCATTTTTGCAAATAACCATTCCTTCACATCCATAAATATGTGAACTTGATCTGTTTCTTGCTTGTTAGAAATAGAAGGCAGGACTATAAGATGTACAAGCTGACAGTGTGAAATCTAGTCAGCAGTTAACCAGTGGGTCTGTGTTAGATTATTTCCCATCTAAAGAGCTATCAATTGTAAATACTTTAGATAAACAAAACCTGGAGGTCAAATTCTGCACGTTACCAACGTAAAACTAATGGAATCCAGGATATTAGTCCTTACATGCCACTGGATAGACATAAGAACTGATAGTAAGAGATGCCCATGTTGGTAAAAAGCACAAGTGAAGTGTTGAAGGGTGCGAGTTATTTATTATATTTGCAACCACCTATTTCCAAAAAGAGATCTGAAGTGTATTTTTTTTAAAGGAAAATACATATAATAGAATTCTTAAAATAAACATTCTAGAAGGCAAATAATAGAAAGGCATTCTAGAAAGGCAAATAATAGCTGAAATTGAAGCTAGGAGTAGTGATTGCTTTTGTGCTAAACTTAGCTCTGGGCATCTTGGCAGACAAGGGAAGTGGACACCAGTGCCCTCAGCAGGCATAACCTGCGGTGCTGTTGGGAAGTTCATAGTCTCTGACGCTTGTTTTCTGGTCTCAGCTCCTTCTGCATTTGGTGTGTTCCAAGTCTTCATCCCTCTTCATAATTCTTTGAGGAACTGTCTACTCCATGTGACACTGAAAGGACTGTCAATCCTGGGGCACTACAAGGGTGGAAAGCATCTGTGACTGAGCCAGCCACAAGAGTCCTGGGTCCTCTCTGCACTGGGAAGGAGACAGAAAGACCCTCCTTGACTTCAGTTTGTGAATGATTGGGCTATCACCCTTCACCTTTCCCGTCACATGAAGGAAACTTGTTTGAGATAGAAGAAAATGAGTTCAAAATGAAAAGTGATACAGAAGTGAGAAGCAGGTAGAGGGGAAGAAGAGGAGAGGAAGACCAACATTTGAACACCTTGATACAGCAGTACCTAAAGCTGAACTCTCTTTAGACTATCAGCCATGAAAGCAAATAAATTTTCCCGTTTTCTTCAGTTTATTTTTCTTGGATGTCTACTAATTGAAACTAAAGAATCATGACTAAAACACTTGTGTTTCACATCACTGGTTACATGTTCTCATCTGTAAAATGCAAGACATGAAATAAATTGATTTCAAACTTCCCTTTCCAATCTAAAATTCTATAGTTCTGACTAGATTAATATGTGAATTCCTTCAGCACAAGGATATTATCTCATCGACTTTGGTATCAAGAATTTGTGCCACCTAGAAGACTCTCAATAGCTATGTTTGGGAATCAATTGAAAAAATAGGCGGGCCACTCTTCAAACCTATTCTGTAATTATTTATCTCTAATTTTGCTTACTTATTTCCCATCTGCATCCCCAAATAAAGCAGTATCAGATATATGCTCATAGGCTAATCTTTCCTGGAAAAAGAGCTAAATAATGCAGCTAAATCACTGAATGTGTTTACAACCCAAGTGAGAAATACACATTGAACTAGAAGTCTGATTTCATAGGAAATATAATATTCCAAGAGAGTTATTTATTAGTGACATAGTTGAAGTTAGGGAGAAAAATTAGTCATTCCACTCATAATGAACTTTAAGATTTGAATCAGGGGGAGTATAAAAGCATTTACTGGATCAGTAGATTTTAAAAGTATAAGCCAAATTTTGGAACTCTAGCTCATGAATCTGTTAATGTCAAGACTTTCTTTTCTTTCAAGTATCTGCTCCTACTCCTCAGAAAGAAATAAAAATGCACATTTACATACACGTCCTCCAGGATGGGAAAGAAGATGACAAATCACTCTGCAAAGCCACCTGAGAGAGGGCCCTTTTCTGGTTCTCCTCTAAGAGCCACCATGTATTATGTTCTGGGGCTATTCCTAATAACCTAGTGTGTGCACAGCTACAAATCAGTGCTTGTAATGAAGCTCTAGTGGAAGCTGAGAAAACAGAAGGCGCAAATTAGGTGCAGAACCAAGGCTTCCAGTGGTGGAAGAAACAAGAGGAAACTTGCCTATTCTATTTCCAATTGGGCATAGGTGACTGAATTGCTATACAAAAGCAATGGCTGTCTAATAATTCATAGTACTTTTATCACATACACATTTATAAATCACACACACATATTTCTATTTTCTAGTAGTTAAACTTTTCTCCATAACTGTATTCAAAGAGTTTTGGTGGGAAAAGCAGAGGGAGAACTGTTGGTCACAGACTGGTCTTCTCATAGTAAACATCCTTAGGAACACTCGAAGAAATGCCATACACACACAGGAGCCCCTGAAACTCTTTGCTAGGAATATTTATGTAAGTGTCCTTGTCCTTGGTATTACCTTTGTGTAGTAAGATTAGCTTCTCAAAGAAACATTCCTTGATACTGTTAACATCTTAACTGTTCCTTAGTTTTCTTATGTGAGAAAATGATGATAAAAATGCAAGTTCTGCCTGCCATATCGGGTTACTCTAAAGATCTTCCCTGGCAGCTCAGCTGGTAAAGACTGCCTACAGTTCAGGAGACCCTGGTTCGATCCCTGGGTTGGTAAGTTCCCCTGGAGAAGGGATAGGCTACCCATTTCAGTATTTTGAGGCTTTCGTGGTGGCTCAGATGGTAAAGAATCCGCCTACAACCTGGGAGACCTGGGTTCGATCCCTGGGTCGGGAAGATCCCCTGGAGGAGGGCATGGCAACCCACTCCAGTATTCTTGCCTGGAGAGCCACCATGGACAAAGGAGCCTGGTGGGCTACAGTCCATGGGGTTGCAAAGAGTGGACATGACTGAGTGACTAAGCACAGCACAGCATAAAGATCTAAAGAGATAATGCACCATTAATGTGTTTTGAAAGCTATAAATCACTATTCAAAAATATTATTACTATCCTCATCACTGTTATTACTGATTTTCACAACAATCTTGTGAAGTTGGTAACTATTACCAAGGAGAAAATCATGGAACAGTAAGATCAAGCATCTTGCCTGAAGTCTACAGCTATTTGGTGCCCAAACTGATGTGAATTCAGACACTCCAACTTGCTGCTAGACCATACAAATCCATATATTCTGCAAATTACAAGCAGAAAAGGTTTCCAGAGTTGTGTATCAACACTTTTTTCATGCCTTGGACCTAAAAATGTTTAAACTTTTAAGGGGATACATTAAATGACCTTACAGACATCCAAGTATCAGGTTAGAATCATAAACCTGTTTCTCCAGTGAGTCAATCAAAACCAGATACAGAATAAGAGGAAAGCGTGTGTTGAACACAGTGTTTACTCAACCAGGAAAAGATATCATTGGAACCTTCAAATTGTGTTAAATTTACTAGTTTGGAAATAGGAATTATTATATACTGTAGATGAAACAGTAATTCAGGACAACTTTTTGAAGGTCAATTTGTCAGTATCTATCACAATTAAAGAACAGTCTCTGACTTAACAGTTCTCCCACTAGAACATTCATACCTCAGAAATAAACTCTCAACTACACAGAAATATACTTATTTACAAGATATTCCTTGTAAAAAAAACCATATAAGGATAAATTTATCTTAAAAACTTCAATTTTTTTAATACCAAAAAAAATTTTTTTTAAACTTCAAATAAGTTAAATGTCTATAAAGAATTCACTAAATAAATAATGGCACGTCTGTTCAATAAATGACTGTTCAGCCACTTGAAAAAGTGAAGTAAGTTTATATGAACAGGTATTAAAAGTCCTGCCTCCCATTCTGAATGTTGAAAATCAGTTGCAGAATAGTAAATTTTTTGCATATATGATATGTATAAAGATTGGAAAGATAAGAATCTAACTGAAAACACTAGTTTTCTCTAAAGAATACTGGGTCGAGTAGACTTTCATTTGCTATGCTTCATTACTGTATGAATTTTCATTACAATAAGCATGTTTCGTTTCAGAATAAAAATTTTAATAAAAATAATTTCTCAATTTAGCCCATTCACTTTTTTCATGTTATCGCAATGAAGATCATAAAAAGCTATTTTGTATAATAAAAATGGAAAATAAATGGCAGAGAATATTCTAAAAGAGAATAAGAATGATAAAGGTGGGAGAAGTACCAGGAGTCAGTTGTGCTTCCAGATAAAGTAACAATAATTAAATGATGCAATATTGACACAAAAACAAGCGTAAGTAAATTAGAACTTTAAAGTCCAAATTAACCCATTTGTATATTACAGTTAAGCAGGCAGTAAAATAAGACTCACATAATTCTAGGAAAGTGATTATTATTTAATAGACAGAGAGGGATATTGAAGAGCAGTTTAGAGAAAATTGATTTAGATCTAAAACTTACACCTTGAATGAACTCTCTGTCAATTATTTGGTTATAGAAAAGTGAAAAAAAAGTAAAGCATTACTTACAAAAAATAAAGTTATGATAACATTCCCAGAATTTAAGTAAAGTCTGAAGAAATATCATAACATTGTATTACTTAGACATTTTTGTTTGTGTGAACTGTTTCCTTAAGTCAACTTCCCAGACTAAAACTCTTGGTGCATGTGTATGCACACAGACACACACACACATACATTTACATGATTCTTGGCAGGTGTTGGGAATCAAATTCAGAATACATGTTTTGAAAAATATGAGAGTACATATTTACAGATAGAATTCTACAAAATATCTGAACTAAAGCCTATCCAGGACAACATATTCTATAACTAATTACAACAGGTAAAGTTAGAAACTTGTCACTAACTTTCAGTGGTTGGGAAAGCCTCGGCCTACCGCCATCCACCATCCAGTGTCCATCCACCGTCCAGTGTCCATCCACCATCCAGACTTCTGGGGCTCCAAAATCACTGCAGATGGTGACTGCAGCCATGAAATTAAAAGACGCTTACTCCTTGGAAGGAAAGTTATGAACAACCTTATCAGCATATTAAAAAGCAGAGACATTACTTTGTCAACAAAGGTCCATCTAATCAAAGCTATGGTTTTCCCAGTAGTCATGTATGGATGCAAGAGTTGGGCTATAAAGAAAGCTGAACGCCGAAGAATTGATTCTTTTGAAATGTGGTGTTGGAGAAGACTCTTGAGAGTCCCTTGGACTGCAAGGAGATCCAACCAGTCCACCCTAAAGGAGATCAGTCCTGGGTGTTCATTGGAAGGACTGATGTTGAAGCTGAGACTCCAATACTTTGGCCACCTGATGCGAAGAGCTGACTCATTTGAAAAGACCCTGATGCTGGGAAAGATTGAGGGCAGGAGGAGAAGGGAACGACAAGATGAGATGGTTGGATGGCATCACCGACTCAATGGACATGGGTTTGGGTGAACTCCAGGAGTTGGTGATGGACAGGGAGGCCTGGCGTGCTGCGGTTCATGGGGTTGCAAAGAGTCGGACACTACTGAGTGACTGAACTAAACTGAACTGAAAGAAACAACCTATGTCTATCATATAAATTAAAATAAATTATAATATATCTTTATAGCTAAATTTTAAGATGCTGCATAAAAAGATAAATATAAAGATTAGGCTGCAAAATGGAAATGATTTATCATCTAGTAAGTGAAAAATTTTAGATATAATGGATACTGTAATTAGAACTGTGTATAAATGTAGATCTTCCTGCTGATGCAGGAGACATAAGAGACACGGTTTCAATCCCTGGGTTAGGAAGATGTCCTGGAGGAAGAAAATGGCAACCCACTCCAATATTCTTGCCTGGAGAATCCCATGATCGGAGGAGCCTGGCAGGCTATGGTCCGTGGGGTTACAAAGAACCAGATATGACTGAGCGGCTGAGCACAGTACTTTAAGGAAGCATAAGAGATAGAAAATATTTGTGTTCGGGATGGAGAATATGGACAATTTTATGTTACCTTTAATAAGGCTTTAATAATATACAATGTAAGTTAAATAACGTAATGGAATACAATGAAATATACAGATGAAAAGAATGAGATTGTTCCCATCAACTTGCAATTCTACTGCCACTAGTTAGAGCAAAAGTAGACTATGAAGTAAATAAAATAACCGTGAACTGAATGCCCTAAAGCACAGCTGCTTTCTAATCATAAATGCTAGTTTAATTGTCTGGAGGCTGAGAAAAATCATGATAAAAAGCAATGCCTGAAACCAAATACATTTTTAGTGGAAAAGCTATCAAAAAATGTCTATTTAACCTTTGGGGGGCTGGGCTCATGGGACACAAATCTTATAACTTGCTTCCAGGCACCTCACATAACCACTTGGTTGCTCAGAATCCACACTGGCAAAAAAAAGGCTACAGTAAACTCAGTTACTTTTCTGATATTTGAGAATAGTCTGTATTTAGAATTTTTAGCTACAAAAAGGGAAAAGGAAAAAAAAACAAAACAGAAAGTACATATACAGCTGCAGAATGCAGACTGTGAGCTAGCTGAGGGCAGGGGCAGAACTCATCCTTTTCATACCTATCATGAGATTTTAGGAAGACTTTATTTTGTAGGTGTGTATTCCTTGGATAAGGAAATGGCAACCCACTCCAGTACTCTTGCTTGCAAAATCCTATGGATGGAGGAACCTGGTAGGCTACAGTCCATGGTGTCACAAAGAGTCGGACACAACTGAGCGACGACACGTTTATGAGCCACACATTTATTCCCAGAACAATTTGGAATTCCGCTGCCACCTAGTGGGCAATCACATTTTTACTGTTTATTTATGGTCAATAGCATAATGGGAACTAGGACCCTCGTGGAATGATTTTAGAACCACTTCGTGATAAACACTTATATTTATGTTTCTGTTTCATTCAATAATAACAAGCATTAGATGAAAATACATATTTTGTTAGTTTACCAGATAAAGTATTTAAGAAGTGGTAATGTAAAGATATATCCTTAGGAGCAAAGAATTTGCTTTAAAATTGACTCAAAAAATTGCAATTTATCATTTTGTCAGGGCAACAATCCCTTATTTTCAACTTTTAAACATTTTTTTCTTTGGGGAAAACTGGTTATAGAAATTGCTTTGTTTCCTAAAAAGTCAAACTATAACACAGATGAACAAGATCTTCACAAAAATTTTTAAAACTTTCCCATCATTTATTCATTCACTCAGCATTTCTTGTTGTAGTCTTTCTTTTTTCATTTGAAGAAGCTCTTTTTAACACTTCTATAAAGTTGGTTTAGGATTGATGAACACTTAGTTTTTTCTGCCTGAGAAGCTTTCTCTCCCCTTCAATTCTGAATTACAACCTTCCTGGGTAAAGTATCCTAGATCATAGGATTATAGTTTTTCCCCCCTTTAAGTACTTTAAATATATCATGCCACTCCCTTCTGGCCTTATAACTCAATTTTTAAATAAAATGCTTACACAACCAGTAAGTGTTTTAATGGCCTCTTAGAGCAGTCTAGCTTTTTATGAACCAGCTTTCAAGATTTTAGATGACTACTAGAGGAAGCCAGGAAACAATTCAAACTCAGAACATGATGTTTGTAATAGAAGTAAAGAGTATTTAACATTCAGCTACCTCTGTCTCTGTTCCCGTTTAACTTTTTTTTTCATGATCTAAACAAAACTTTGTTATTGAATCAATACGTTTCAGCCTGTCAGTGTTATAATTTTTTTTGTTTTAGAACTGCCATTTAGTCAAAATACACATGGAAATTCCAATAACAAGTAGGTATTCAAGGAGATAGCTTTTTAAATATTATTAATGTTTTTTGATTGTCTAGTAGGGTTAACTCTTGGATATTTAGTAGTATTAAGCTTTTGAGAATAGATGTTTAATCTCTACTTTTTGGTTGAGTGAAAGAATGAAGGAATACTACACAAATAATAGCTGATTTTTAACCTATATAACATTCTGAATCCTGGGCCATCTAGTTTTGACCTTAAAATATTTCCCTAGATTTTAATTTTTTTACCTAGCTCTCTTGTAGGAGAGCTCTGATAATTTAAATGACTTGCGGTATTAGTGCCCTGTCAATTACCTTTAACAAATTCTGTTGTTAATCTTCATTATCACAATTATAAATAGTAAATAATAATTTAGTGTGAATTTGTAGATGGTGGTGTAAGGAGAAATATGAAAAAAAAACACACTTGAGACTCTACCCTTTTAATTAGCTATGCCTAGATATTATTAGACTTCACACTGGAAATTAGAAATTGGTATGAGTAGTCCCAAGAAAAAAGGTTCAGAAAAGCAAAAAGAAAATTATTCTGATAAGCTGATCTATTTACCCTGAACAGGGAAAACATTCAAATAGGCCAATTCCCCATTTCCTAGAAAATATGATCACATGAACCAAGAGAGAGAAAAGCAGCTGGGAGAAGCTGAAGAACTGAATACATGCATGTAGGGAAAGAGGCAGTTGTCTTAAGAGAACGTGAGATGGCATCATTCACATCATGATTATGAAAAAAAAAAAAACTTCAACTGTAACTGTATAAGTAAGGTATTATATCATACATTTATAGTGGACATCATTACTTTTGCAAGACCACTTTCCTATTATTCATGTGTGAGCAGGGTGATGAGGGACTCGGAGCTGGAGAAGTACTAGCAAGTCATTATAAATGTCTGTTGCAAGATACAGATTTGAACCACATAAAGGCATGACTGTGCCTCAAGGGAGTGAAGTCTGTAGCAAATTCAGGGTTGGGGGGCATAAAATCCTCATTTTTGTTATAAAACATTGTTACTAGGAATTTGGGAGTTTGAAATTGATCATGGGTGCCAGAGGCTGCTCCGCCAAAAATGATTAGCAACTACATACAATCTGACACTTAGGTGTCTTTCAGTTCAGTTCAGTCACTCAGTCGTGTCCAACTCTGCGACCCCATGAATCACAGCACGCCCGGCCTTCCTGTCCATCACCAGCTCCTGGAGTTTACTCAACCTCATGCCCATTGAGTCGGTGATGCCATCCAGCCATCTCATCCTCTGTCGTCCCCTTCTCCTCCTGCCCCCAATCCCTCCCAGCATCAGGGTCTTTTCCAATGAGTTAACTCTTCGCATCAGATGGCCAAAGTATTGCAGCTTCAGCTTCAGCATCAGTCCTTCCAATGAACACCCAGGACTGATCTCCTTTAGGATGGAGTGGTTGGATCTCCTTGCAGTCCAAGGGACTCTCAAGAGTCTTCTCCAACACCATAGTTCAAAAGCATCAATTTTTCGGCGCTCAGCTTTCTTCACAGTCCAACTCTCACGTCCATACATGACCACTGGAAAAACCAGTGGACCAGACGGACCTTTGTTGGCAAAGTAATGTTTCTGCTTTTTAATATGGTATCTAGATTGGTCATAACTTTCCTTCCAAGGAATAAGCGTCTTTTAATTTCATGGCTGCAGTCACCATCTGCAGTGATTTTGGAGCCCCCAAAAATAAAATCAGCAACTGCTTCCACTGTTTCCCCATCTATTTCCCATGAAGTGATGGGACCAGATGCCATGATCTTAGTTTTCTGAATGTTAAGCTTTAAGCCAACTTTTTCACTCTCCTCTTTCACTTTCAAGAGGCTTTTTAGTTCCTCTTCACTTTCTGCCATAAAGTGGTGTCATCTGCATATCTGAGGTTATTGATATTTCTTCTGGCAATCTTGATTCCAGCTTGTGCTTCTTCCAGCCCAGGGTTTCTCATGATGTACTCTGCATATAAGTTAAATAAGCAGGGTGACAATATACAGCCTTGACGTACTCCTTTTCCTATTGGGAACCAGTCTGTTGTTCCATGTCCAGTTCTAACTGTTGCTTCTTGACCTGCATACAAGTTTCTCAAGAGGCAGGTCAGGTGTTCTTGTATTCCCATCTCTTTCAGAATTTTCCACAGTTTATTGTGATCCACACAGTCAAAAGCTTTGGCATAGTCAATAAAGCAGAAATAGATACTTTTCTGGAACTCTCTTGCTTTTTCGATGATCCAGCGGATGTTGGCAGTTTGATCTCTGGTTCCTCTGCCTTTTCTAAAACCAGCTTGAACATCTGGAAGTTCACAGTTCACGTATTGCTGAAGCCTGGCTTGGAGAATTTTGAGCATTACTTTACTAGCGTGTGAGATGAGTGCATTCTTTGGGATTGCCTTTCTTAGGGATTGGAATGAAAACTGACCTTTTCCAGTCCTGTGGCTGCCGGGGTCCAGCCCCAGCAGGATCCAGGAGAACCCTCAGGATGAATGGCATCGGCGAGAGAAGACACGTAGGACCGGCTTTGATAGGGCCAAGACTATGAGGGGGAGAGAGAGAGAGAGAGAGAGAAAGAGAGAGAGAGAGACCAGACTAGGAATATGCAGAAGAGTCTGGCAGTTGCTTTATTTTTCACCATCGCCTTTATACCCTAAGTTGGCACATTTCTAAGGGGCAGATAAGCACACAGACTTAGTTTAACATTACATCAGCTTGTCCTTCACGAAACCAGGTGTGCTCTGTAGATTTTTTGTTTATGAGCGTCTTTTCCCATAGATTTTTTGTACATTATCTTCTGGCCTTGAGGTTAGCAGAAAACAGAAAATTGGCAGTCTCATGGTACAGCAAGTCGCAACATAATAGAAATACAATCCTGTTAACATAAAAGTCAGTCTTTTTGCAGAAATTTTCGGCTAAATTTATCTAAAAAGTTTAACACACAAAGACTCTGCAGCTCTGGTGAGGGAGCCCCTGTTTAGCACTCCGGGTTAAAATTAGCAATTTTCTTATTGTTTTTACACTAGGGCTAAACTCTTATTTTTCTAGATCTCCAACTATATTAACAATAGTTTCCACTGCACAACCTCAGCACATTAACATCAATCAAACGTTGATCTAATAACCACTTTTAAAACAATATTTTTTGTATTCTCTAATAGGGCTTCTTCACCCCCGAAAGGGCTCTGTGCCTATTAGGGCCTTTTTTATGGTTAATCTCTATGTATAATATCTTTTGGCCTTCAGGCCTGTTGACAATTTATGGCTTGCACCTGGTGCAACTTTAAGCAACCTCAGTAGCCGACCCTGTCTATTTTGTGGTTAATCTATTTTCTTTCTATTAGATGTCATCTCCATGGGAACTAGATAGGATTACATTTTTACAGAACAGAAATGCAAAGGATTGCAAAAACAGCAGATATAGCACAAAACAGGCTCTTAGTCTAAAACTTAACTACCTGCAAGAAGTTGCCAGCTAATCTCTATCTAAACTTTTTTCTATTAGGCACATTTGTGGCTATAACATTTGTGGAGCTTTTCTCACCCCGTGAAGGGGCCTATGCTTAATAGTTTCTTTTGTTAGCGTGCTGTGCTTAGGATATTTAGAACAATCAAGAGCATTTTTTGCAATGAGAGCACACATTTATCAAACAAGCCAGAATGCCAGCAAAAGGGTTTGAATCGAAGCATTTCCTTCATCCCTGGCCCCTTCATAGGGTACCAGCGTCCAGGAGATTTATTAGTTAGGGTTTTAAGTTGTTCTTTATTCAGTGAAAGAGGAGCAGGAGAACTCTCAGCAGGCAACACAAGAATTCGCAGCAGGGCAAACAAGAACAACAGCAGAAAAGTGGAGAGGATATAGGGTGGGGTAGAGGCCGAGGCCAATCTGGAGGGTCCCTTATCCTAGACGGCCTTGCCTGTCAGGTATTTTCCTCATGACCTCATCATGGATGGGATCCCAGACGGGCTTGCCTGCCCGGTATTTTCTTCATGACCTCGTCACGGGCGGGACCTTCCATAATGGCTCCCGGCATGTGGCCACTGCTGAGTTTTCCAAATTTGCTGGCATATTGAGTGCAGCACTTTCACAGCATCATCTTTCAGGATTTGAAATCGCTCAACTGGAATTCCATCACCTCCACTAGCTTTGTTCGTAGTGATGCTTTCTGAGGCCCACTTGGCTTCACATTCCAGGATGCCTCGCTCTAGGTGAGTGATCACACCATCGTGATTATCTGGGTCATGAAGATCTTTTTTGTACAGTTCTTCTGTGTATTCTTGCCACCTCTTCTTAATATCTTCTGCTTCTGTTAGGTCCTTACCATTTCTGTCCTTTATTGAGCCCATCTTTGCATGAAATGTTCCCTCGGTATCTCTAATTTTCTTGAAGAGATCTCTAGTCTTTCCCATTCTGTTGTTTTCCTCTATTTCTTTGCATTGATTGCTGTGGAAGGCTGTCTTATCTCTCCTGGCTATTCTTTGGAACTCTGCATTCAAATGGGAATATCTTCCCTTTTCTCCTTTGCTTTTTGCTTCTCTTCTTTTCACAGCTATTTGTAAGGCCTCCTAAGACAACCATTTTGCCTTTTTGCATTTCTTTTCCACTGGGATGGTCTTGATTGCCTGGCTCCTGTACAATGTCATGAACCTCCGTCTTCAGAGACATTCAAGTAGGCTACAAAAATAACCTTTCAGCCAAAGAAAGTGAGAGACATGACCACTATAGATGCCTCTTCACTGTCCTGGGGGACAGTTTGCATAAATAGTACTTCATAAATATGCTTATATCTCAGATTTGCTATTTCTGGAAAAAAATACAAGCTAGGTATTACTGAAAATACAAAAGGCTTTGATTGGTGCAAAAGCAGCTAATGCAGCCTGGTTTCTTCTGAATGTATTTCTCAGACTGATGTTTAGAACAATGGGACTACAAGCAACTCAGCCAGTCAGAACTCAGCCGTGCCCTGATGAGTATCGTGCCCACCCAGCATGTAAGCCAGAACTAAACCATGATGTTAGTTGATTGCTGTTGTGCATCACTATTAGCACAGAGTAATTCAATGTAATCTACCTACCTGGGCTTAGTGACATTTTAAATGTCTAGGGATATGACAAGGGCATAGATTTGAATCAAACTATGCAAAATATCAAAGCAGAAGACTTTAAAAGAGCCCTCCCTGCCTCGCTATAAGTTTTTTCAAGGTCCTTTTTGTAGTCTGGGGATCGGGATGTGCACAGCAGGATTAGAAAAGGAATAGGGAAGAAATTGGCACCATGAAAGGTTTACACAGTAACATCCATGTTTTAGAAAGCTATTTCCGGCAACTAGGCAGAGAAAGGACTGGAGATGGAACTGACCACAGATGGGGAAGATACTTTGGAGGTCCTTACAATAGGATGATTGACAGAGAATAAAAGACTGAACTGCAGCAATGAACATGGGAATTAAAAGGAATAACATGAAGAGAAGTACATAGATCTTTTTGGTTTTTGAGATCTCATTTTGAACTTTGGCTGGCGTCCTCAGCATATACTTAGTACAGAGCAGGTAATCCAACACTTACCTGGACCACCCACTTGGGAAGGCTGCCTGAACCACTGAAGACCGCTGTAACCTCGGTCTTCCAGGAAACTGTCACTTTAGAACTTTCCCTACAGAGGGACCAGTAGGGGATTGGAAACAGATTAGTTAAAGTCCCTCCCAGCTCCTCCTTTGGGAGCAAGGCATTTCCTGATGAGGGACTACCATCTCAGCCAAACTGGGAACTTCTCCAGGACTGAGGCAGCCTTTGCATTTCCTGCCTTAGCCCAGCACTGAGCACATACTAGCTTTCAATAATAAAAAATGATAATAATTTAAAATTACCCACACTTTCCACTTACTTTATGTAATAACTTTACTCTAAAAAGTTATATATCTATCTATAACACTCTATCTATAACAGAAGTAAGTAAATTAACTGTAGGAAATGGGAAAATCAGTTCAGTTCAGTTGCTCAGTCGTGTCCACTCTTCATGACCCCATGAACCACAGCACGCCAGGCCTCCTTGTCCATCACCAACTCCTGGGGTTTATTCAAACTCACGTCCATTGAGTCAGTGATGCCATCCAGCCATCTCATCCTCTGTCATCCCCTTCTCCTCCTGCCCCCAATCCCTCCCAGCATCTTTTCCGATGAGTCAGCTCTTCGCATGAGGTGGTCAAAGTACTGGAGTTTCAGTTGCAGCATCAGTCCTTCCCATGAACACCCAGGACCGATCTCCGTTAGGAAGGACTGGTTGGATCTCCTTGCAGTCCAAGGGACTCTCAAGAGTCTTCTCCAACACCATAGTTCAGAAGCATCAACTCTTCAGCACTCAGCTTTCTTCACAGTCCAACTCTCACGTCCATACATGACCACTGGAAAAACCATAGCCTTGACTAAATGGACCTTTGTTGGCAAAGTAATGTCTCTGCTTTTTAATATGCTGTCTAGGTTGGTCATAACTTTCCTTCCAAGGAGTAAGCGTCTTTTAATTTTATGACTGCAATCACCATCTGCAGTGATTTTGGAACCCCCCAAAATAAAGTCTGACACTGTTTCCACTGTTTCCCCATCTATTTCCCATGAAGTGATGGGACCAGATGGAATGATCTTAGTTTTCTGAATGTTGAGCTTTAAGCCAACTTTTTCACTCTCCTCTTTCACTTTCATCAAGAGGCTTTTTAGTTCCTCTTCACTTTCTGCCATAAGGGTGGTGTCATATACTAATCCAAACAAGCTCTGAAGGAGCAAAACTGAAAACAGTACATGCAAGTTAGATGAACCATTGGACTGAGAAATAATATTGTATGGAATGGGTAATCTGAAAGCACCACGGATTAATAAGCTCTATGAGAAACAAAAAATTTTGTATGCTTACCTGCTATGCCATGACCTCAGAGCCCAGAACAGTACTCAGTGCATAGAAGACACTCAATGAACATCTGTGGAATGAAGAAATGAACTGTCCTGGTTTAAAAGAAAGAAAGAAATATAAATGGCATGTCTTTCTATTAGGAGTTGATTTGAGTTTGTTTGTTTATGTTTTTGTTTGGTTATCCCAATTCTAGAGCTAAAGAAAATATCTCTCATGCAGCTGTAACTTTTTAAAAATGGAGAACACTGCCAAAAAGTGGTATTTTAATCCCATCAGGACCAGAGAACAGAATGCAAACTGTTCTTTCTCTCATGACATAAGCCACGATTCTCTTGCCCTGTGGTTCTGCAATGCTAGAGAAGCCTGAGATAGAAAACCATGTGTCGATGCCTGACATTTGGTTCTCTCCAGGGAAATAAACTTATTTAACTAGTTTAATATTTCTTGGTGAACTATTAATGACCGGCTGATTCACAGACATGTTTTCCTCTAGCTCTATGGATATTCTCAGTGATGTGAAGAAAAATAAAATAATAAAGGAAAAAACAACACATTTGAATAATAGGAGAATTTTCAAGTGGCATATACCTGCAGCCATCAAGTATTACCTATGGCAACATAATTTTTCAGGTAGGAATTCATTCTGTTTATCACGCAGCATGTCCTAAGTATCCAGTCTCTTCTTAAACTAGCCCAGATGCAGTCCATTTTATTATTGAATATTCACATTAATTTTTTCATTTATGTAAGATTAAAATTAAGTATCTATTAAGAGCCAGTGTTTGGGCTATACCCTCAGGGAGCTCATAGCCTCCTACAGTTCCCTTACAAGGGATTTCATCAATTAAAATGCACTTGTGTTTGGGAACTAGTTAAAGAATGTGAAGGGAAAGAAACATCTTTGAAAGTTTATTAATGTGCCAGGGACATTTAGAAGGGTATCCTTAACCATCCTCTCTAAACAGTTTCTACCTCATGTCTGCTTACTTTTTCTCATCCTGTTTTTTTCCCCCTCTTCATATGCTAATCCTCACTGGACATTGTTCACTGCTCTATGGCTCTGAGGAGTAGCTGGCATAGCGCAGGTGTTTTTTTTTTTATAGTTGTTGCATGAATGAACTTGAAAGGAAGCCATTCTTATTTTACAAATGAGACCAAGACTAATGACTTAAAAAATGATTTGCTAATAATTGTGCAACTCTTAAATCACAAATTAGGGGTTTAAACCTTGGTGTGACGTCAAAGCTCATGGTTCTTTCCATTATCACATCTCTCAATGCATGTTTCTTTACTGAGATAATGAATGTCTTCTTTTGTTGAACACATTAAGCAAAAGATGCAGAGTTACAGAGATATTGCCCTCAAGCGCTGGACACTTCTAGTTAGGAAGGAAATAAGTATCTGGAGACCCAACTAAAAGTAGTTCAGTGTCTGGGTTCAGAAAAACCTCAGAGACAGAAAAAGGGAGGGTGGACTGGCCTGGGGCTCCCTCCAGGGGAGCACTTTAACTTGGATGGGGTCTGTGGTCCCTTGTGTGTTGTTATGTTAGTTGCTCGGTCCTGTCTGGCTCTTTGCGATCCCATGAACTGTAGCCCTCCAGGCTCCTCTATCCATGGAATTCTCCAGGCAAGAATACTGGAGTGGGTTGCCATTCCCTTCTCCAGGGGCTCTCCCCTACCCACGGAACCCAGGTCTCCTCATAGCAGGCAGATTTTTTATCCTCTGAGCCACCAGGGAATATGAGGACATAAAGTATATTTCTTTAGAGTTGACAGTTTTCCTACAAGCCCTTTTTTTTCTGAGTTCCTATCCACATTTAGATGCCAAAGAATAGAGGATTCTCCCCTCTTTTTGAGAGGGAACGATGGTAGAAATGTAGAATAGCTCATTTTGAAGAGTGTCTGGAGAGTTTGCAGTCTAAGAAATGAAGAAGTGGACACAAACTGTAGGAACTGAGGTTGTTTTGTCTGGAAAAGAGAAAAGTATGGGAGTGGAGGGTGAGGTGAAGAGCTAACTTCAAAAAATCGCCTCATGGGAAAGTCAGAAGTTTGTTGAAAGCCCTTACACTCACTTGGTAAACATCTGAAACGACCTGCACTTGAAGGCCTGACTGTTGGCTTTCCCTGGAGGAGAGAGAGGTTAAATTTATTCTCTTCAGCACCAATGAAATTAAAAAAAAAAAAAAGTGTGATGGAAACACGTTTCTACTGAATACCAAGAATTGCCTTTAAAAGGCATGGAGCTGTTTCGGGAGGAAAGTCGTCCGCGGCGCGCCGGGGGACCGACTCAGCCCCAGGGTCGAGACGCCCGGGTCGGGGGTCGCCGGCTGGGGGCGGGGACCCGGAGCCCAGGGTGCGCACGTCAGACTCCAGCTGCGCATCCGGGGCTCCCCTGGGAGCGGCGCGGGGCGGGGCGGCAGGGGTCCCGGGAGCTCCGGCCCCGGCTGGGCTGAGGGCGCGGGATCAGGGCTCAGCAGCATGCTGGCCACCGTCGGGAGCCTCCTGCGCCTCCGCCTAGGGCGCATCCCCTGCTGCGCCCCGGGAGCGCCCCCAGAAGCCGAGCGGCGGCCGGTCGCGTCTCTCTGGCCCCGGGGTCGCCCCCAATACTCCAGTGGCGGGAGCCCCGGAGGCTCGGAGCCCCCAGGTTCTGGTGAGCAGGGGCTGGGAACGACCCGGGAGGGACGGGTCCGTGGAACGCTGAGGCTGGGGGATGGAGGCGTGAGCGCTCCCCGATCACTGGGCCGTCGGTCTCTCCGTCCCTCTGTATGTCCCTGTCGCCTTCGCAGCCGGGAAGGTCCATAGGGTCCCCGCCGAGCACAAGCCGTCGCAATTCGACAAGAGAATCCTGCTGTGGACCGGGCGTTTCAAAGCGATGGAGGATATCCCGCCTCGGATTCCGTAAGTGTGGCCCGTGCCGGGCCGGGGTGAGGGCGCCCTGGAGGGTCGGCCCCAGGCCTGGAAGGCTTGGGGTCCACCCACTTCCCGACCTGCGTGCACAGAGGTCGGGAGAGGTGTGCAGAGCCACACGGGTCTTCACGGTATCACCTACCACTCTAAGGGAATTACTCACGCGCCCCTAGTGCGGCTAAATGCCAAGCTCCTTCACTGGACTGTGGGGGCCAAGCTAAGCTTGTGGGGAGATTGTTGAAATCGTGTGGAAATCCCGAAGTTCAGTGGGTACTTCCACCGTCGCTCAGATACCCGCCCCCGGCGAGCTCCGGGGCCGGGAGGCAGTGGCGCCCTTAGGCCAAACAAAAACCAGGGTCCTCGCTGAGAGGCGGAGGGGCCCTGGCCTGGGCTGGGGAGGGGAGGAGTTGCGGCTCCCTAATCCACCCAAGGAGGGATCATGACTCTTGGGGTGGCCGGAGAGTCTGGGAAGAAGCCACATCCGTGTGACCTCCTCTTCTGGGGCGGGAGATGCCTGGTGTACGCGGTTTTGCAGCTATCTGAGCGTGGGTTTTCTAGGACTAGGAGCCAGGGCGCATCTGTGTCTCTGGCCTCCTCATCCCATACTCAGGACAGACGTTCCCTTGATAAAACCTAAGCTGACAACTTCAACTCCAGGGTAAATGTAATCTTTTACGAAAACAAAAACAAAGTAAAGGTCACCCTTAAAAAGCATTTTTTTCTACAGCTTCAGTTTATGCAAAGCCCAGAAATCTTCCCTGCACCTTACAAGGGAGTGGTTAAAAGGGGAAGGAAGGAAACTAAGGATAAAACCAATCTACCACTTCTTAAACTGATCTCAGAAAAAAGTGAGACTAGAACTATAAAATCACATAAGGATTTCAGATGTTCAAATATTATTTTATATGATGTGATCAATGCCTGTTAGAATGGATGATGGAAACTGGGTCTACACCTTGTTCTGTGCATATTATGCACACTTTTTATTGATTGTTAATTTATTAGTCATCAAAAGCATCTCAAATGGGAAAAATATGGTGGGAAATGTTCAGTAATGAATTCTCAAACAGTTTTATTCCTTTCTTGAATTAAATGATTTAATGAGGAATGGACATGGAATTTGAAATAACATGGAATTTGAACTCTGTTTTCAGCATTTATTCACCATGGAGATTTTTTTTTTAATATTATAAAACAAATTTTGTTGTCCTTGAGATCTATAATTTAGCCCAGAGCAGAAATTAGCCCCAGAAAAGCTTAAAAAGACCATCCTCAGTGTTTTTGGATTTTGAATTCTAGGGCTATCTGACAGAGTAATCAAAAATGTAAAGAACCTGAATTATTGTAAATTAACATGTCTAGAGATTCTAGACCCAATATTATAGCAATATGGCTGTATATGTGAAGAGACCCATTTTACAAAAATAATTCTTCCCCAGGATTACAGTCAAAGAAATATTGTTAAAAAGGAGAAATTCTGTTAAATTAACTTTGAGCAAGGTGCCTAGGAAAAGTATTATAGTTTTGGGTTGGAAACATGAAAGTATTTGAATATTTTTTATTATTTTCTATAATTTTTAAATCATTGCTATTTAGGAGAGATATGCCTCCTAAGCGTTAGATTTACAATGTAAACAGCTTTCACTTTTATGCTTTTAATGGACATAATTAACAAGTGACCTATAATTTTTGTACCATACACTAATGATATTTAATAATGATTGTACTTTTCTTTTCAGTGTTAAACTAATTTGGTATAGCAGTTCAAAGCCAGATGGATGGGTAAAAAAGATTAGATCTTTCAGGTTCCATCTGGAACAAAAATCAACAACAAATGTAATCTAATAATGTGCTAATATTAACCTGTTTGCAACTAATATCTTAAAACTTACATTAATCTGCCTAAAACCTGAAGAAAACAGGCTAGATATTGGTTTTCTGTGTTCTTGCAACTGGTGGAAAGTTAAAGAAATATATTTTAATTTTTAAGAGGAATTGCTTCCTAGAATTCTTTTTCTCTATTCAAACGACATATATAAGAAAAAATACTGCTGAATACTTTCTCAAAAATCATTCTTTACTTGTGTCTATTTATAAGCTGCCACTTCATATTACTGCAGCAATATAAATAATAAATACCTGTTAATTTGAAATTAGTAAGATAATGTACTAGAATTTGTAAGGCTTTCACATCCGCCAGTTGAATTCAGGGAAATTTTTGGAGTATTTATGTAAAAAATAATTGTCTATTATGCCAGTCAGGAAATCATATTGCTTTAATGTAGTTAACAGAATACACATCTTGGTTTAGGCCAGAAATGATAGATGCTGCCAGAAACAAAGCTCGGGTGAAAGCTTGTTACATAATGATTGGACTCACGATCATCGCCTGCTTTGCAGTGATAGCATCAGCCAAAAGGGTGAGTACCTCTTTAAAGTAAAAATAGACTTGAGAATTTTAAGAAGGATTATGAGCTTTGTTCTCATATGGGGGATTATTGCTGGTTTTCCAATGTAAGAACAGTCTCATCTCGGACATCTTGACCCATCTGCATATATCAGTTGTACTGGAAACAACACTGTTCATGGAAATTTGAGTCAACAAATTAACCATCTGGACAGAAGGGACAGAAGCTTGTTTCCATTTATAAGACAAAGAAAAATGAGAAATTACAGTTTATAACCTGGTTAAAATCGGCAAAGGAAGAACTTTTTGTATGAAAGTTATCCAAACTACATCCTTCCTTAAATAATGAACTGTTTAGCTGTGGCATCAGTTCAGTTCAGTCCCTCAGTCATGTCCGACTCTTTGCGACCCCATGAACTCCAGCATGACAGGCCTCCCTGTCCATCACCAACTCCCGGAGTCCACCCAAACCTATGTCCATTGAGTCGGTGATGCCATCCGACCATCTCATCCTCTGTTGTCCCCTTCTCCTCCTGCCCTCAATCTTTCCCAGCATTAGGGTCTTTTCCAATGAGTCAGCTCTTTGCATCAGGTGGCCAAGTATTGGAGTTTCAGCTTCAACATCAGTCCTACCAGTGAACACCCAGGACTGATCTCCTTTAGGATGGACTGGTTGGATCTCCTTGCAGTCCAAGGGACTCTCAAGAGTCTTCTCCAACACTACAGTTCAAAAGCATCAATTCTTTGGCGCCCAGCTTTCTTTATAGTCCAACTCTCACATTCATACATGACCACTGGAAAAAGCCTTGACTAGATGGACCTTTGTTGACAAAGTAATATCTCTGCTTTTTATTATGCTATCTAGGTTGGGCATAACTTTGCTTCCAAGGAGTAAGCGTCTTTTAATTTCATGGCTGCAGTCACCATCTGCAGTGATTTTGGAGCCCAGAAAAATATAGTCAGCCACTGTTTCCACTCTTTCCCCATCTATTTGCCATGAAGTCATGGGACCAAATGCCATGATCTTAGTTTCTGAATGTTAAGCTTTAAGCCAACTTTTTCATTCTCCTCTTTCACTTTCAGAGGCTCTTTAGTTCTTCACTTTATGCTATAAGGGTGGTGTCATCTGCATATCTGAGGTTATTGATATTTCTCCTGGCAATCTTGATTCCAGCTTCTGCTTCTTCCAGTCCAGTGTTTCTCATGATGTACTCTGCATATAAGTTAAATAAGCAGGGTGACAACATACAGCCTTGACGTACTCCTTTTCCTATTGGGAACCAGTCTGTTGTTCCATGTCCAGCTCTAACTGTTGCTTCCTGACCTGCATACAGGTTTCTCAAGAGGCAGGTCAGGTGGTCTGGTATTCCCATCTCTTTCAGAATTTTCCACAATTTATTGTGATCCACACAGTCAAAAAGTCAATAAAGCAGCAATAGATGTTTTTCTGGAATTCTCTTGCTTTTTCAATGATCCAGCAGATGTTGGCAATTTGATCTCTGGTTCCTCTGCCTTTTCTAAAACCAGCTTGGACATCTGGAAGTTCTCAGTTCACGTACTGCTGAAGCCTGGCTTGGAGAATTTTAAGCATTACTTTACTAGCGTGTGAGATGAGTGCAATTGTGTGGTTGTTTGAGCATTCTTTGGTATTGCCTTTCTTTGGGATTGGAATGAAAAGTGACCTTTTCCAGTCCTGTGGCCACTGCTGAGTTTTCCAAATTTGCTGGCATATTGAGTGAAGCACTTTCACAGCATCATCTTTCAGGATTTAAAAGAGCTCAACTGGAATTCCATCACCTCCACTAGCTTTGCTCGTAGTGATGCTTCCTAAGGCCCACTTGACTTCACATTCCAGGATGTCTGGCTCTAGGTGAGTGATCACACCATCGTGATTATCTGGGTCGTGAAGATCTTTTTTGTACAATTCTTCTGTGTATTCTTGCCACCTCTTCTTAATATCTTCTTCTTCTATTTGGTCCCTACCATTTCTGTCCTTTATTGAGCCCATCTTTGGATGAAATGTTCCCTTGGTATCTCTAATTTTCTTGAAGAGATCTCTAGTCTTTCCCATTCTGTTGTTTTCCTCTATTTCTTTGCATTGATTGCTGTGGAAGGCTTTCTTATCTCTCCTTGCTGTCTTTGGAACTCTGCATTCAAATGGGTATATCTTTCCTTTTCTCCTTTGCTTTTCGCTTCTCTTCTTTTCACAGCTATTTGTAAGGCCTCCTCAGACAGCCATTTTGCTTTTTTGCATTTCTTTTTCTTGGGGATGGTCTTGATTGCCTGGCTCCTGTACAATGTCATGAACCTCCATCCATAGTTCATCAGGCACTCTGTCTATCAGATCTAGTCCCTTATATCTATTTCTCACTTCCACTGTATAGGTCATAAGGGATTTGATTTCAGTCATACCTGAATGGTCTAGTGGTTTTCCCTACTTTTTTCAATTTCAGTCTGAATTTGGCAATAAGGAGTTCATGATCTGAGCCACAGTCAGCTCCCAGTCTTGTTTTTGCTGACTGTATAGAGCTTCTCCATCTTTGGCTGCAAAGAATATAATCAATCTGATTTCGGTGTTGACCATCTGGTGATGTCCATGTGTAGAGTCTTCTCTTGTGTTGTTGGAAGAGGGTGTTTGCTATGACCAGTGCGTTCTCTTGGCAGAACTCTATTAGCCTTTGCTTTGCTTCATTCCATACTCCAAGGCCAAATTTTCCTGTTACTCCAGGTGTTTCTTGACTTCCTACTTTTGCATTCCAGTCCCCTATAATGAAAAGGATATCTTTTTGGGGTGTTAGTTCTAGAAGCTCTTGTAGGTCTTCATAGAACTGTTCAGCTTCTTCAGCATTACTGGTTGGGGCATAGACTTGGATTACCATGATATTGAATGGTTTGCCTTGGAAACGAACAGAGATCATTCTGTTGTTTTTGAGATTGCATCCAAGTACTGCATTTCAGACTCTTTTGTTGACCATGATGGCTATTCCATTTCTTCTAAGGGATTCCTAGGCTATGGTTTTTCCAGTAGTCACGTATGGATGTGAGAGTTGGACTATAAAGAGAGCTGAGTGCTGAAGAATTGATGCTTTTGAACTGTGGTGATGGAGGAGACTCTTGAGAGTCCCTTGGACTGCAAGGAGATCCAACCAGTCCATCCTAAAGGAGATCAGTCCTGGGTGTTCACTGGAAGGACTGATGTTGAAGCTGAAACTCCAATACTTGGCCACCTGATGCAAAGAGCTGACTCATTGGGAAAAACCCTGATGCTGGGAGGGATTGGGGGCAAGAGGTGAAGGGGACGACAGAGGATGATATGGTTGAATGGCATCACCAACTCAATGGACACGAGTTTGGGTAAACTCTGGGAGTTGGTGTTGGACAGGGAGGCCTGGCGTGTTGCAGTTCATGGGGTCGCAAAGAGTTGGACACAACTTAGCGACTGAACTAAACTGAACTGTATCCATCTTCCTTCTCTCCAATTCATCTGTCACTTTGAATAATTAAACTTATTTAATTTGAATACTTAATTTGATATTTAATATTCAATTTGAATACTTAAACCTTAAACCTTATTTAAGATACTTTCAGGTAGAGATGGAGAAATCGTTAGCAATTTGAGATATGTTTGGAAAGGTAAAAAGGATAGAGCTTTATGGTAAATTCAGTGTGGGAAGAGGAAACAAAATGGAAGAATAACACAAAAAATGCTTGGATTTCTGCCTTGAGCATCTAAGATGGATGGTGTTGCCATTCCCCATGTGTACAGCTGGGGAAAGAACTGGTAGGCCTGACAGACAAAATATATCAAGTCCTCTATTTTGGATATGTTAAGTGTGAAATGCATATCAGACTTCCACCAATATCTATTAGATTTTTATTCTGCAAAGGACTTTGTATGTTCTTGAGTCTGAGGGACCTATAGCTTTGCTCACTTCTGAAAAAGTGTAAGCTGTTTTTACTTCAAATATGACCTCTCCCCCCATTCTAATCACTCACCTATTGGGAATATATGTTGGAATTTCTAATTCTATTCTTCGTGTTTCTTAACTTCTTTGTTGTTTTGTACTTATATCTCTGTGCTGCATTTAGATTATTTCCTCTGATCCATTTTCTAGCTAGAGTTCTTTCCTCCTGATCACAATGCTAATTATCTTCTCTTTTCACAAGTAATTCTCCCCCCCAGGTAAATGCCTAGTGTCCTTGCCAGTTCTCAGGCTGGTAAGAGCTTTAGTCATTTCACAGGAATACCTCAGCTCCATGCCCATGATCTAGATCCTGAACTTGCCTATTGGCACAGCGATTCAGCTTCTAGCCCACAGCTGTTAAAGCCAGTATTTCCCCCTAATAAAGCCATTTCCGCTATCCTGGCGTTCTTCCTTCTCATTCCCCATCAACTTACGTCTTTTGCATTCTTTTCATAAAAGGTACCTGGGGATTTCCCTTTCTTGATTTTGAGTTTAATTATTTGAAAGTGTATGTATTTATTTTTTGTCCAACAACTATATCTATGTGTGCCAAGAGATGTTGGGGGCAGATTTCTATATAGCAGTAGTATTGACTAGAAGTCTAATAACTTAGGCAGATTTTTTTCTGCATCAAAGGATTGTTTTTCTTAAATGCTACATGTGATTGATGCTTTGTTATTTTTCTTATTTTCATGGAGTCTGCTATGTATCTCTAAAATACAAATTTTTCCAGAGTGCCAAAATGCTTCGCCTTTTGCTTCTGCAGGCTGCAGAACGACATGAATCTTTAACAAGTTGGAATCTGGCAAAGAAGGCAAAATGGCGTGAAGAAGCAGCGCTGGCTGCACAGGCCAAGGCTAAATGATATTCTGACAAAGCGTTCATCGGAATATCATCACTGTTACCAGCAACAATAAATGATAGGTAAAAGAGAATATTTAACAAAGTACTTGTCAAGGCTTTATTTTGGTAACAAGAATGGCAAAGTCTTTTTTTATTTCTACTTTTAGTAAACTTTTGCTGAAGTATAACATACATTTAGAAAGTGCACAAAAGTGTACACAGTTTGATAGAATTTTAGTGAACACACCTGCATAACCACTGTTCAGGTCAAGCCATAAAACATCTCCTTTCTGCCTCATTTCTGCCCTCAGTCAGTCATTACCACACAGATAAAAAAAGATGTTGTTTTATTACCATAGACTAGTTTTGCCTGTGTTAACTTTATATACATAGAATGATATAATATACACTTGTGTAAATTCTTATACTCAGTATTATATTGTGAAATTCATCCAGACTCTGAGTAGCAGGAAGTCATTCATTTTCATTGTTATAGTATTCCACTGTATGAATATGCCAGTTTATCTGATTATTCAGTCCAGTTTTTGGCCACTAGAGATGATGCTAAAATGAGCATTCTGGGGATTTCTTTGGCAGTCCAGTGGTTGAGACTGTGCTTCCACCACACGAGGCACAGGTTTCATCCCTGGTTGGGAAACTAAGATCCCACATGCCTCGGGAACAAAAGTAAAACAAACTTCCCTTACCAGACATCACGATGTAGTCACAAAACAGGATAGTAAACAGCAAAGAAAATGAACAAACCACACATATATGCATCAATATGAATCTCAAAAAATGTTAACATTGAGCCAAAACCCGAAACTCCCAGATATAGAAAATATATGTAAACTTCCAGTTTACACATTTAGAAAAAAGATAAGTGAGGCTGTATTTCTTAGGGATATATACACATGAGATGAAACAATGAAGAAAAGCACAAGGATTATTAATAAAATCCAGAGTAATAGTTACAAGGGACTGATAATAATTAAATTGGATGGTGAGTACACAGGTGTTTTATTATTCAAACTGTCTTCTTACACATTATTCTCTTTGTGTATTTTATAATAAAACAATTTAGAAGGTGGAATGCTCAGAAAATAATGAGTCATGTTAAACCCCTAAAATTTTGCCATGCTTTTTTAGACAAGTTTAAAAAAACAACCATGACTGAAAGGGAACAAGAGGGATCCCTCAAAAGTAAAGCTGTCCAAAGTTTAGAACTCCCAATTTTTAAATAACAGGTACTTTTGAGCATTACACATTAAATTCTCCAAACTGCCTACTGCTTCCAAATTGAAATGTTTATGCAAAAGCTAATGAGCATTTTGACCTCTTTACTTGGTGGGGTTGCTCCCAATCAGCATTTTAGTTCTGGGGGTACTGTACAGCCATGCTCGCAAGTGCAACTATTTGAAAATTTTATTTCATAAGAATGGAAAATTAAAATGTTAAAAGTGACTAATATTGATATGATGTATGTGTCTCTTAAAATTGCAGACTGCTTTATTGGGAGCAAGAAACCCTAAAAATAACTGACATAATTACTTTTACTACTCTGTGATTGACAAAGTTTCAAATACTGAAGGAAATGAGGCCAGATGAAGCCAAAAAAAAAAAAAAAATAGTAGCAGAATAAGAAAATAAAAACACTAAACTAGGGGGGCCTAAGCTTGGCTACTGTGTGATTTTGTGTTTCGAGCACTCTAAGAAAGTTAAATCAGATATTCCCTTCTATTTCCATTTATTAGGTTTAAAACTCTAAGCCTTAAATAAATGCACTGTATTACATTAAAATAATAGAAAAGGAAAAATAATCTCAGTTGAAACATGTGAATGTCCCATTAATTGCCAAGGCATGAGATACAAACATAAATTAGATTCATCCTCCATTATAGTTGAATATACATATAAGTTCTAAAATAAAAGCAACATACTATTTAATCATATAATCCTACCAACGAAATCATACTGGTTTTAGAAAGGGGATGGAATTTTAATCATTGAGGGCATATACTTTTGCTGTTAGGAATACACAATTGTGAGAACAAATGAAACAGACACGCTTATATAAATGCAATTGTAAAATAGCATTTTATTGTTTTTAATATAGTGCTGTAACATTTCATAATATTGCATATTACTCAAATATTGATTTTTTTAGTTAGTCAAGAACATCTTCCCCCATCCCACTTCCCAATCAGAACTTAAAGACACATTATCCTTCTAGAGCTCTATCATATTGGCTCCTAATATGTTACATTCCATAAAACAGTAATGCTATGAACTAAAATGAGTAAAGGCTAACAGTTACTTTGATTTCACAGTTTCACAATGCAGCCAGTAGACTGCTGAATTTAGAACAGCAACAAAAATCCACTAAGACTTTGTATTGTAATTACTTTTTCCATAATGCTCCTTCCTAAGAGAAGAAAAAATATGAAGGCAAAGGTAATGTTTTGTCCAACAAAAGTCCTTTATCAACAAATCAATCTTTATCTGCAAACAGGTTTTACAGTTACCGAATGATATGCTGTTTCTGTGCCAGCAGATTTTATTACATTTTTTTGTTTTTATTTTTTGCTTTCCTGTTCTAGTGCTACCAGTAAGTGAACAAAATGACACTAAGAATTAAGTTCTAGAAACAGTTTTCAAAATAAAACTGATAGTAAAAACACCCGGGTCATTGAGTCAAGTACTTACAAATATAAAACAAGTAAATTGCATAGATTAGCTAGTAAAAATTCAAATTCAGACAAAAATAAAACACCAAATTTAATTAAACGTAAAGGACTCTTTCAAGTATTTTTTTAAATTTCTGCATTAATGTTGCATGCATTGCCCTTTAGAACATGTTTTCTTTTCTTTTTTTTTTTTGGCACAGTTTCTCTCAGATTTAAATATAATAAATCTCAGGAAAGCAAGTTGAAAAAAGAAAATTTCCCACATAAGGGCCAGTGAAGATTAAGGAAAATACATTTTGGAGCATTTAAAATAGTACATTTGAAAAGAGTAGTCATATTAAGAAAAATTTTAGAAACAAAGTATTTGCTAGTATTGGTTCAATAAAATTATTACCACACCAATAGCTGGTCCCAATTGCCCCTTGCACTCAAATCTAATCAAATCAATTATCCTAGTAACAGATCCAATGAATTAAATATAATTTTTGTATATAAATGCCTAAAATATGGTCAAATTCTATACTTAGAGGTATAATGCTTGCTTTACTGGCAAAAATTTAAAATTAAAGGCCATTCTATTATTTCCATTATTTTTCCTTCTGTAAGAACTATTTTGTTTGAAAGACGTGGCTTAGAGATTTATTAATATAAATCTCCTAAACTGACTACAGGGTCCTCAAAATAAAAGCAGGCACAGCTGGTTAGTTTATGAATTATGCTGCATTATTAAGTTCAATTGATTAGAAAGAGTGGAATACCCTGTCACCTGATACTTACACTAGCAGCATCACAAAAAAGCGTTGATCTGATCAATTCACCACCAATTTGGTCATCTTTAATATAACTACCCTGTTCTTTTGAATATACATATACTGAACTTCATAACTTCTACTACAATAAAAAGGGCACAGATACAATACTCTACTTAATAATATAAAAGAGGTTTGGCAGATGCAGTCAGCATTATGGACACCATTTAAACCTGTAGTCTATAGCCTGTAGGTTTTAAGTGTCTTGCCAAAAGCTTAGTTTCATGATATATAATTTTACAAAGTGTCATACTATTTAAAAGTACCTCTGTATACATTTTCTTCTTGTTAACATGCCTCTGATTTCCAGCAGAAACATTATAAATGATACCATAAATGAAATCTTTCTTTACAGAATAGACTATGAGTCATATCAAAAATGCTTTTAGTTTCTATCTTAAAACAGCAATAAACTAATTTTTAAATAAGTATTTTAGATATATAACGGGAAATGTAAACAGCCTGTATATAACTATAAATGAAAAAGACTGAGCTCAACAGTACCATATCTGCTTAGAAAACTACCGAGTATAGTACCGTGAAAAAAAAAACAGGTAAGACACATGCATATATATGGATCTATAAGTAAATATATATATATAATTTTCTACTGAAACTTTTTTCAAAGTTTCACAATATGAAGAGGTTTTTGCTGTTAATACATAAACACTTACATTATATTAACCAATCTGATACAAATGTAATCTAATACAATGGTACCTTGACAAGCAGCAGTATGACCCTCTGAATATTACCAAAGGGAAAAAAAATCCTAATATAGGTTTCAACCAATTAAAGAATCCTTAGTAATTTCATTAATATCATCCTTTTGTGTTCAAACATTAAGTACATTTAATAAAATTTAATACATAACAAGGTGATTTCTTCAGAACAATTTTGCCATTCAAGTACCTAAGTTCATTATTACACAGAAAGTGAAACTTCTCAATTAGTGCTCTGAAAAATCAGAGAAAGGAATACAGTATTATTTTTGCTATGCAGCACTACTTTAGATTCATGATGGCATCTCTATCATGATGCTCTTTAAAATGAGCAGTGAAAAAATAAAAAAACACTATTTCAAAAATGTTAGCATATTTGGTCAAAATATAAAATATACTAATATAGCATTTATATGTTAAAAACACAAATATTTAAATGTTGTGTAATTATTTTAATGTGTTCGATATGAAAAACAGCTTCTCTCTTCACAATTGCTACATTTTAATCGATTACCAGTACAACATTTTTCCTATGTTTTATAAGTAACATTTACAGGTTTTGTTAAACCTTTTTTTTTTTTGTAAAGTATAACCTACAGCACAGTGATTTATAATTTCTGGTAACATCTATCTTTACATTCTAATTTAGCCTTTTCTCTATTTCATGCTTCTGAAGCTTTTTTGTTTTGTTTTTGCTTTGAGAGGTAGATTTAGTAGAGAACGGGAATGTCAAACACTGCCAAAATGCAATTATCAACAGCTGTACTGTTATTGTGCAGTATCCAAGAGTGCTAGAAAAATTCAGAACCATTATTGTAATACTTTACCAAAATTCTCCTTCTCAGGCTTAAATTATTAAATAATGTATTTAACTGTTCTCAAATAGATACAAAAAAAGACAAAACAATGAAAGACATATATACAGGCAGACAAACATAACAACAAAACTATAATAAAAGGTTGCATATGAATGGAAACTTTTGTTTTGCTTTCTAAAAGTGCATCTTCTTTCTTTTTTTGTTCTACACAAAAACGCATCAACTATTCCTACTGACAATGCAAGAAAGGGGAGATATATAAAGCTACCCTTCTTAGCCATTAATTTACCTCCTACCAAGTTAGAGTTGGAACCCTTCCATTGGTGCTTCCTGCTGCTGAAATACAAACTGTTGCTGATTTTCATCCACTTGAGGTACAATACTGGGGTCGTCATCTTCTACACCAAAGTAATGTTCAATCAGATCAAAAGCCTTTTGGTAAATTTCCTGATTTTCATGGCTTTGCAGAAATTCAATTTTATCTAGACCTATTATATAAAGCATACAAATAAAATCAAAGTTATTACTCAGATTTAAATATATATTTAAATCAAAATAATGAATCAACAGTATCACCAGTCCACTGGCAATGGAACTGTTAATTTTAATCTAATTTAAAAAATTAAAACATAATTTTTAAAGGTTGTATTCCCTTTACTGTTATTACAAAATATTGGCTATATTCCCTGTGTTGTACAATACATCCTTGAATCTATCTTACCCAATAATTTGCACTCCACCCCCACTGGTTGCACTGGTTACCACTAGTTTATATGAGTTTGCTTCTCTTTTGTTATATCCACTAGTTTGTAGTATTTTTTAGATTACACATTTAAGTGATTGTGTAGTTTTTATCTGATTTTTGCATATAATGATAGTCAATGAAAGTGAAAGTGAAGTCGCTCAGTCGTGTCTGACTCTTTGCGACCCTGTGGACTGTAGCCTACCAGGCTCCTCTGTCCATGGGGTTCTCCAGCAAGAATACTGGAGTGGGCTGCCTGGGATTCTCCAGGCAAGAATACTGGAATGGGTTGCCATTTCCTTCTCCAGGGGATCTTCCCGACCCAGGGATTGAACCTGGGTCTCCCGCATTCTAGGCAGATGCTTTAACCTCTGAGCCACCAGGGAAGCCCCATGATAGTCAATACTTATGCTTTATAGTTCACGAATAAAAATATTGGGCAATAGGGTATGAAGAGTAAGCATAGGCTGGGCAGTAGGAAGATCATAAAATCCACCCTTTTAGTTGTATGATTTTTCCCAAGTAAGTTTGATTCCTCTGTACTTCAGTTTCTGAATTTTAAAATGACAGTTTTAGATCATGGAAACGTCACAAGTTGTTTCCAGAGTAATCATGCTAAATAAAAAGCACAAAAAGGGAAAGCAACAAAACAAAAACAAGTAAAAAACCTAAAATTAATGAGCAAAGTAACAATAAGTTCTCTCACAGAATAAGCCAAAGTGTATCAATAAGGAATAAATGAATACTATTTGTAAATCCAATACAGTTTATAAGTGAAACTGGAAAAATCCATTTGCATAGTGTAAGGAGAATCTACAGTGCTCTATTTTACTGCTTACAAGAAAATAATCCATGTATATGTCTGGATGATACTAAAAGTATTTTTCACTTAATTACAGATAAACCTCTTCAATTTGTTGCAGGTTATAAAGAATACATCAAGTAATCATATCTATATACACTCATAGAATAGCTCAAACTCTAGTATAACTTGGGGCCAAAATAATAATTGTAGTCAGGAAATATTCTTAAATCAGTGATTGATATCTTAACCAGTGACATTATGTAATTTGAAATAAAGGCAAAGTGGTCTCCCAGGCTTGGTTGAAGAATAGCAAATAAAAGCTTGAGTGGATATAATAGGACTTAAGACAGAAAGTGATATTTAATGGAAATATACTGAGAGGAAAAAGAACTGACTTAGATTCATGCCTCATCAGGAAATAAATTCCAGTCTTGGTGACAGTTGTTTGAATTCTGGATCTGATGCCAAACACAAAGGACAAAAAAGCAAAAATAAACAAGTGGGACCACATTAAACTAAAAAACTTCTGCACAGCAAAGGAAAACATCAGCAATATGAAAAGATAACCTAGGAAATAAGAGAAAGTATTTGCGAATCACATACCTAGTAGGGGATTAATATCCAAAATATATAAAGAACTCATATGACTCAATACCCAAAAACCAAACTATCTGATTAAAAAATGGGCAGAAGATCTGAATGAACATTTTTTCCAAGGGAGATACACAGATGCCCAACAGGTATATGACAAGATGTTCAACATTATTAATCATTAGGGAAATGGAAATCAAAACCACAATAAGACATCACCTTACAACTGTTAGAATGACCACCGTCAAAAAGATGAGACAGGAAGTGTTGGTAAGGATGTGGGAAAAGGAAACCCTTGTGCACTATTGGTGGGAATGTAAACTGGTGCAATCTCTATGGGTAACAATATGGATTATATGGTAGTTCTAGTTTTAACTTTTTACATTTATGTTTTTAAATATAATCCAGCAATTTCACTTCTTGATATTTATCGCAAGAAAATGAAAAAAATATATATGAACTCAAAGATATTATGAACCCCCATGTTCACTTCAGCATTATTTACAACAGCCCAGACATGGAAGCAATTTTATCTATCAAAGAATGAATCGATAAAGAAAATGTGGTACATACACACACAACACATACATATACAGAGAAATATTATTCAGCTTTTTAAAAAAAGAAGACAACCTTGCCATCTGCAACAACCTGGATGGACCTTGGGGGCATTACACTCAGTGAAACAAGTCACGGATACAGACAAATACCTTATAATCTCACTTATATGCAGAATCTAAACAAACGAAAACAGAGAGCTCAGAGTGAGCACATTGGTACAGGGTACAGACTGGCTGTTGCCAGAGACAGGAGGTGAGGGGGTAAATTAAACGGGTGAAAGGGGATGTCAAAAGGCACAAACTTCTAGTCTGTATAAGCTTTGGGGAAGTAATATACAGTGATGGGGACTACATTTATTAATCCTGTAATATGTAAATGAAAGCTGCCAAGAGTAAATCTGAAGAGTTCTCATTACAAGAAAAAAATTGAAACTATGGTGACATGAACTATAATTATTACACTCATTTTCCAGTATATACAAATATTGAATCATTATGTTATATACATGAAACCAATGTGTCACTTGGATCTCAATTAAAAAATTGTTAGCAACTATAAATTTTACTGAATGCTCACCATATGCTTCTTCAATGAGGGCACAGTATGGATTAATGCCTATTCCGTTCTGCTTAGATTCTTGTTCTCCAAGCCGTAAAATATTTTCAAGTCCATTTAAAGCCACTTGAACTATTTTAGAGTCCATAACAGTCAATAGATCACAAAGTGGTTTAATGCAGCCCAAGGCTACCAAATACCTTCAGAATAATTAAAAAAAAATGTGGGGGAGAAACATTTTAAAAGACTTAAATATTTAGAGCAATGACATGAAAACATTCTTCAATGAAATGTTACATAAACACTTAAGTATTCCTAAACAATCTCAAACATTAAAAATACTTAAATTTTTACTTATATAGGAACCTGAAAATTCTTACTCTCTTATTTTCATAATTTAACATAATTAGCAATGAATGGTATTACAAATATTACAAAAAATACATACAAGCAAATTGGTACTTATAGTTGTTTTTGCATAGCATATGAGTGCAAAGAATAGTGGGCTCAAGGTCTGTTTTTGTTTTAAAGGTTAGTTAGCCTGTGTAACACATGAAGCCATATCAGGGTAGGTAGAAATGAAGACGGAAAAGAGACACCTAAATCAAACTGAAAGAAACTTTACACAGAAACAATCGTAGTTAATGTTCTAAAATACAGGCTGTGTTTCAGAAGCACAGAAGGCTTGTAGGAGCAAAACAGGCCATGTTGTGAATAATCTTAATAAACAATGATCACAAAAATTATTCTACTCATTTTCTAATGCTTTTTCCTTTTCTAGTTGTTATTATATCTTTAAAATAGCTAATTTCTTCACCTGGCAAAAAGTCCATATTAAGCATGCTCTAAAGTCCATATTAAACATGCTCTGAAGCCAAACTGCATGGTTTCAAGTCCTAATCCCACTCCTTATTAGTTGTGTGATTTTGTGTAACCTCTCTGTGCCTCAGTTTCCACATCAAAAGTGGAAATAATAATAGTACTAAACTAGAATGTTGCTGTGAGAATCCTGCAAACACTCAGTAGAAGTTAGTTTTCATCCCCACCTCTTTTAAATGTGCATATCTTCACTGGAATGCTCACTTGCCATATACTAACCTGTGACTGATCAATTATAATTGCTGAATGAATAACTATCTCATAGTTATAAAGTTAATGGAAATAAAATACATGAAAGCATCTGATGTACTGCTGATGCTCAGTAACTGAAATGACTTAGCATAACAACTAGCAGTCAATAAATATTAGTGATATGAATGCTGAACCTTATCTGAGATCAAGTCATCTTCCCCTATATATAGAGTTAATGAAATGGTGAAAACAGCTAGAAAAATAATAATCTCAGTTTGGACACCTGAGTCATACTAATACATTTTGAGGAACAGACACAAAGATGAAAATGAATTGAAAAATAAAATACAACTGTTTATAAACTGTTTACAAACTTTAGGCCCCCAAAAAGACAAAAATAATATCAGCATCAAAAAAATATACAAGTTAGAACAAATGAAAGATCTTATTTTATTACTGTTTGTAATCATGACACAAATGAAATGGAAATAATACTGATTAAATCAAAGAGGAGGAATGGAAAATAAAAGGCAGAGACAGATGGTATCAACATATGTGAGAAAAGAAAGTAACAGTAGAAATGAAGGCAATAACAGACAATGATGTCCCAATAAGTAGATTTCAAAATCCTCCTAGTGACTTGTAAAGTGGCACAGCAGCCTAACTTCCTGTTATATAAACTAAGAATTAAATCAAATATGTATTAGAAAATATTTCCTAAATAAGCACTTCAAGAAACCAAAAAAGTCTCAAGTTTCATGAAGTGACCCTCAGAACAATAAGATTCTGTAGAAAGTCAGGCTTTTATAGAAGGGCAAAGTAGAACTTTGCTATGGAGGAAAAAAGAGTGAAAGCAGGGAATTCTCTGGCAGTCAAATGGTTAGAATTCTGTGTTTCCACTGCAGGGGGTATGGGTTTGATCCCTGTCCCGGAACTAAGATCCCACAAACCACAAAATGCAGGGAAAAAAAATGCAGCAGAAAAGAGAATACCGATAATAAAAATTATGATGATTACAAATAATAATGATAATAGCTAATCTTAGTAGAGAGCTTAATGTTTAGGCATCATGCTAAAGCACTAAGACTGTAAGTGTACAAACTACATTTAATCATCAATATACTACCATAATGTACTAATCATTATTCAATCCATTTTTAAAAATGAAGACAATCATGGATTAGAGAGACTAAATGACTTTGGAAGGTCATGCATCTTTTACTGAATAGGATTTGAAAGCAGGCTGACTTCAAAGTCCATACATCTATTATTTACGTTGTTAGGAAAAGAAACAAAAACAATAAAAAGCCTAGAATCAAACAAATATCCTGAAAAAAATAAATTTTATTAATGAAAGAATAAAAATGAGATAATATACACAGATAAGGCTAAGAAAGAATGAAGGGATGGAGCCAAAACATAAACAATACCCAGCTGTGGATGTGACTGGTGATAGAAGCAAGGTCCGATGCTGTAAAGAGCAACACTGCATAGGAACCTGGAATGTTAGGTCCTTGAATCAAGGCAAATTGAAGTGGTCAAACAGGAGATGGCAAGAGTGAATATCGACATTCTAGGAATCAGCGAACTAAAATGGACTGGAATGGATGAATTTAACTCAGATGACCATTATATCCACTACTGTGGGCAGGAATGCCTTAGAAGAAATGGAATAGCCATCATGGTCAACAAAAGAGTCTGAAATGCAGTACTTGGATGCAATCTCAAAAACAACAGAATGATCTCTGTTTGTTTCCAAGGCAAACCATTCAATATCATGGTAATCCAAGTCTATGCCCCAACCAGTAACGCTGAAGAAGCTGAAAGGTTCTATGAAGACCTAGAAGACGTTCTAGAACTAACACCCAAAAAAGATGTCCTTTTCATTATAGGGGACTGGAATGCAAAAGTAGGAAGTCAAGAAACACCTGGAGTAACAGGAAAATTTGGCCTTGGAGTACGGAATGAAGCAAAGCAAAGGCTAATAGAGTTCTGCCAAGAGAACGCACTGGTCATAGCAAACACCCTCTTCCAACAACACAAGAGAAGACTCTACACATGGACATCACCAGATGGTCAACACCGAAATCAGACTGAATATATTCTTTGCAGCCAAAGATGGAGAAGCTCTATACAGTCAGCAAAAACAAGACTGGGAGCTGACTGTGGCTCAGATCATGAACTCCTTATTGCCAAATTCAGACTGAAATTGAAAAAAGTAGGGAAAACCACTAGACCATTCAGGTATGACTGAAATCAAATCCCTTATGACTATACAGTGGAAGTGAGAAATAGATATAAGGGACTAGATCTGATAGACAGAGTGCCTGATGAACTATGGATGGAGGTTCATGACATTGTACAGGAGCCAGGCAATCAAGACCATCCCCAAGAAAAAGAAATGCAAAAAAGCAAAATGGCTGTCTGAGGAGGCCTTACAAATAGCTGTGAAAAGAAGAGAAGTGAAAAGCAAAGGAGAAAAGGAAAGATATACCCATTTGAATGCAGAGTTCCAAAGAACAGCAAGGAGAGATAAGAAAGCCTTCCTCAGTGATCAATGCAAAGAAATAGAGGAAAACAACAGAATGGGAAAGACTAGAGATCTCTTCAAGGAAATTAGAGATACCAAGGGAACATTTCATCCAAAGATGAGCTCAATAAAGGACAGAAATGGTAGGGACCAAATAGAAGAAGAAGGTATTAAGAAGAGGTGGCAAGAATACACAGAAGAACTATACAAAAAAGATCTTCATGACCCAGATAATCACCATGGTGTGATCACTCACCTAGAGCCAGACATCCTGGAATGTGAAGCCAAGTGGGCCTTAGAAAGCATCACTATGAGCAAAGCTAGTGGAGGTGATGGAATTCCAGTTGAGCTATTTCAAATCCTGAAAGATGATGCTGTGAAAGTGCTTCACTCAATATGCCAGCAAATTTGGAAAACTCAGCAGTGGCCACAGGACTGGAAAAGGTCACTTTTCATTCCAATCCCAAAGAAAGGCAATGCCAAAGAATGCTCAAACTACTGCACAATTGCACTCATCTCACACGCTAGTAAAGTAATGCTTAAAATTCTCCAAGCCAGGCTTCAGCAGTACGTGAACTGAGAACTTCCAGATGTCCAAGCTGGTTTTAGAAAAGGCAAAGGAACAAGAGATCAAATTGCCAACATCCACTGGATCATCGAAAAAGCAAGAGAGTTTCAGAAAAACATCTATTTCTGTTTTATTGACTACGCCAAAGCTTTTTGACTGTGTGGATCACAATAAACTGTGGAAAATTCTGAAAGAGATGGGAATACCAGACCACCTGACCTGCCTCTTGAGAAACCTGTATGCAGGTCAGGAAGCAACAGTTAGAACTGGACATGGAACAACAGACTGGTTCCCAATAGGAAAAGGAGTATGTCAAGGCTGTATGTTGTCACCCTGCTTATTTAACTTATACGCAGAGTACATCATGAGAAACCCTGGGCTGGAAGAAGCACAAGCTGGAATCAAGATTGCAGGGAGAAATATCAATAACCTCAGATATGCAGATGACACCACCCTTATGGCAGAAAGTGAAGAGGAACTAAAAAGCCTCTTGAGGAAAGGGAGGAGGAGAGTGAAAAAGTTGTCTTCAAGCTCAACATTCAGAAAACTAAGATCATGGCATCTGGTCCCATCACTTCATGGGAAATAGTTGGGGAAACAATGGAAACAGTGCCAGACTTTATTTTTTTGGGCTCCAAAATCACTGCAGATGGTGACTGCAGCCATGAAATTAAAAGACACTTACTCCTTGGAAGGAAAGGTATGCCTAGACAGTATATTAAAAAGCAGAGACATACTTTGCCAACAAAGGTCCATCTAGTCAAGGCTAGTGGTCGTGTATGGATGTGAGAATTGGACTGTGAAGAAAGCTGAAAGGTATGCCTAGACAGCATATTAAAAAGCAGAGACATACTTTGCCAACAAAGGTCCGTCTAGTCAAGGCCAGTGGTCGTGTATGGATGTGAGAGTTGGGACTGTGAAGAAAGCTGTGTGCCGAAAAATTGATGCTTTTGAACTGTGGTGTTGGAGAAGACTCTTGAGATTCCCTTGGACTGCAAGGAGATCCAACCAGTCCATCCTAAAGGACAGCAGTCCTGGGTGTTCATTAGAAGGACTGATGCTGAAGCTGAAACTCCAATACTTTGGCTACCTCCTGTGAAGAGATGACTCATTTGAAAAGACCCTGATGCTGGGAGGGATTGGGGGCAGGAGGAGAAGGGGATGACAGAGGATGAGATGGCTGGATGGCATCACCAACTCAATGGACATGAGTTTGGGTAAACTCCGGAAGTTGGTGATGGATAGGGAAGCCTGGCATGCTGTGATTCATGGGGTTGCAAAGAGTCGGACATGACTGAGTGACTGAACTGAACCCTGAACTGAAGGCTGACAACCAAACAGGAATGTCTATTTCAATTTTATTTTAAATAAGTGGATATTCAAATTTATTAGCCATTTTATAATGTTACACGCATGATATTTTAATGGTCAAAAAAATACTTAGCGTCCATAACAGTACAGTTTTCCAATTAACATATACTTCTTTTTCAGATTTTTTAATCTCTGATTTTTCATAGTTTACCTAGGAGAATATCAATTATACTTTGACAAAAATAAACCACTGTGAATGAATAAAAAATGTAAGAGATGTTATCATTTCACATTAGAAATGCTTATAAAACTTAGAAATAATGTTTTAGTTTTATCAACAAATAAAGGTATGTATTATTATAAATTGTGTCCTATTTACATTTAAAAAACAATTAAAAATTTTTTTTCACCTGATCTGTTCTGGAGTGCCTCCTGATGTTGCATTAGTTATAGCCCAAGCTGCTTCCTTCCTGGTGCGAAACTCTGCTTTCTGAAGAATCTCAATTAAAACAGGAAAAATATTTGCATCTATAACAGCCTGAGGAGAAAAAGTGATATAGCATAATCAATGCAAATAGTGTCTTATAAATATTATGAAGTAGAGGAATCTTGAAACTCATTGGCTTTAAAATGTCACACTTTGTGGGAATGCAAACTAGTACAGCCACTACGGAGAACAGTGTGGAGATTTCTTAAAAAACTGGAAATAGAACTGCCAATATGACCCAGCAATCCCACTCCTGGGCATACACACTGAGGAAACTAGATCTGAAAGAGACACATGTACCCCAATGTTCATCGCAGCACTGTTTATAATTGCCAGGACATGGAAGCAACCTAGATGCCCATCAGCATACGAATGGATAAGGAAGCTATGGTACATATACACAATGGAATATTACTCAGCCATTAAAAAGAATTCATTTGAATCAGTTCTAATGAGATGGATGAAACTGGAGCCCATTATACAGGGTGAAGTAAGCCAGAAAGATAAAGACCAATACAGTATACTAACGCATATATATGGAATTTAAAAAGATGGTAATGATAACCCAATATGCAAAACAGAAAAAGAGACACAGATGTACAGAACAGACTTTGGGACTCTGTGGGAAAAGGTGAGGGTGGGATGTTCTGAGAGAATAGCATTGAAACAAGTATACTATCAAGGGTGAAACAGACCCCAGCCCAGGTTGGATGCATGAGACAAGTGCTCAGGGCTGGTGCACTGGGAAGACCCAGCGGGATGGGATGGGGAGGGAGGCGGGAGGGGGGATCGGGATGGGGAACACATGTAAATCCATGGCTGATTCATGTCAATGTATGGCAAAAACCACTACAATATTGTAAAGTAATTAGCCTCAACTAATAAAAATAAATGAAAAAAAAATAAAAAATAAAAAAATAAAATGTCACAGTTTTTGGAAAAACCTTTAGAAATACTTTATTTCTAAATTTTCAACAAACTTTCACATACTTTCCTTTAAAGACTGGAAAATATATTAGCAGAACATAAATTTTAAAGATGATATAGCACAGGCTGGTGATTGATCAAAATGAAATTAGTATTAAATGACTCAAGGAGCTCGATGGTTCACTAATAAATCATTATGTAAAAGCATTGAGACGAAGATTATTGCCTAGTGTGTTAGTTGCTCAGTCATGTCTGACCCTTTGAACCCTATGGACAGTAGCCTGTCAGGCTCCTCTATCCGTGGGATTTTCCAGGCAAGAATACTGGAGTAGGTAGCCAATCTTTCCAACCCAGGGATCAAACCTGGGTCTCTGGTAGGCAGATTCTTTACCATCTGACCCACCAGGGAAGCCCGATCATTGCTGATATTGAAACCTAATGAAATTCAACCTCTTCTTAATGACTAACTGTTATGTGTCAGGCACTGTACTAGAATACCTACTACAAGTAAATGTTATTATTTTAGAGGAGGAAAATTCAGTTCTATAAAAAACTTTTCAAGGACCTTTTAAGAATCTGTTTTTAGTAACTCACTAAAAAAAAAAAATCACTGATAAAATGCCGACTTTTGTCCAAAATGACTCCTGAGATCATCCTGTTTTTTCAGATATGAAAGCTGTTTACCTGAATCTGGGCTCTGTTTCCAGCAGTGATGTTTGAAACAGTCCAGCAGGCTTCTTTTCTGATTGACTCCTTTGAGCTACTCAGTAAGTGTAAAAGACAGGGTAAAGCAGAGCAATTCAAAATCACCTAAAACAACAACAAGAAAATGAAAAGTTTTATTGGAAAAGAACTACACAAAAATATACTATTTAGAAACACAATAATAATTCTGGAAAACTGTATTAAGAAAAAAGAAATTTCTCTCAAAGTAAAACTTAACTGACACAACTATTTGAGCAGAGATTTAGTGATTGGTCAGGATCCAACCAAATAAATTAATGGGGAAAATATATCTATATCTATACCCCAAACAGTTTGAATGTGTCTAATTCCATAACTGGAATTAAGAAACAGTGTCTATTAAGAAACTGTTAAGAAATGTGTGTATTAAGTCTATTTGTTTCATTAAAATTTATACTGTCCTATTTTCCTCTTGTAAGTAAGTACAGTTTGCTTCCCCGGTAGCTAGCTGGTAAAGAATGTGCCTGCAATGCAGGAGACCCTGGTTCGACTTCTGGGTCAGAAGATCCCTTGGAGAAGGGAAAGGCCACCCACTCAAGTATTCTTAGGAGCTTCCCTAGTGGCTCAGACAGCAAAGAATCTGCCTATAACACAGGAGACCTGGGTTCGATCCCTGGGTTGGAAGATTCCCCTGGAGGAGAGCATGGCAAACCACTCCAGTGTTCTTGCCTGGAGAACCCCAAGGACAGAGGAACCTGGTGGGCTTCAGTCCATGGGGTCGCAAAGAGTCAGACGTGACTGAATGACTGAGCACAGCATGGTTTGCTTTGTCTCTCTACGCTCTGTATTTCATGGCAAGATTAATTATGCTCCATGTTCACAATGACCACAGCGATTTACAGTAAGTTTACTTGGTGAAGGACATATGAAGCCATGCACCAAAATTCTGCTGAAAACAGTGTATGTGTAGAAGCGCATTTTATTTTAAAGAGCTATTTTAAATTAATAATTATCAATTACTAAAGGTCTACTGTTTAATAACTAAATATCTAAATATGACTTCAAAAGACTAAAACTGAAAGAATGTAGATTAGAATGTACAGTTTATGACAGCAATGGATAATTTAATGTTTCTGAGTTTAAGTTTGTATCTTTAAGAAAGAGTACTCCAGATATGAAATCAGTCTGACATCATACCTTTTTTTTTTAAGTCTCACCATCATCTAAGACAGGCAAAAACACACACAGACACACACACACACACACACACAGTTAGTTACCAATGTGGGAAATGTTTCCTTGCTATCCTTCCTTCAACTTTCATAATCTAGTTTTTCAATCTATTACAAAGACCCTTGCATTTCCAACCCAACTTTTAACCTGCTTATAATCAATCCCCATCTCCTAAGCAGTTTCTGTTCCAGCCAAGTTTAACACCTCTTAATCATAACTCACACATATGTGCCTCTACCCTATGACCACATAAATGTCTTCTAGTCTACTGAAATTCTTCTCCAGATTTAATTCCAACTACTTTATAGAATCTACAAAGATTTCTCAGCACATCGATTAAAAAAAAATTTTTATAGTATTTACTGACAAATCAGTTCTCAGCAAACATACTACTTTAGGTAAGTTGCTTTATTTCATGATATATTTTCTCCTCAATTGAAATGTAAACCCCTCAAGAGCCAAAGTCCTATCTTGTACTTCTTTACATTGATATAGGTCTAGGACAGTGCCTTCATATAGAGGTATTTGAGATGGATTACTTATTACTGAGAATATGCTTATTGACATATAACAGATGCCTGAATAATTATGGTAATGCTAACATCTTGATTAACATGTAATCAATTCATATGAAAATGATAAACTTCTTAAAAGTTCCTTATGCTACCAATTTATCATATTAAAGTCTGAACTCACCTGTGTTTGAATATCATCACCAGTCACAATATTACCAACTGCTCTTAATGCAGGTGATACAACTTTATAATCATTGTGCCTAAAAGTAATAAAAATATGAAATTATATTCTATATTAAAATTAACAGAAAATTTGCAAAAATAGCACAGAAAATTCCTCCGTACTCTTTACCCAGAGATCCCATTCAAGTTTCACTAATTATCCCAGTAATATTCCTCTAACAAAGAAATCTAACCCAGAATCATGTGTTGTACCCATGTCTTTCCAGTCTCTTTCAAGTCAAAAGAATTCCTTAGTTTTCCCTGTGACAATCAAAAGCTAATTATTTGGTTTTGTTCAGTGATTAAAATGAAGTTATATGCTTTTGGCTGAGATATCCAAAATGCTATACTATAGTCTTTGCATTACATGGTATTGGGTGGCATGTGGTATCTATTTTGTCCATTATACTGGCACTGGCCTTCTGTCACTTAAATAAGATGGTGTCCCCCAGATTTCTTCACTATTGTTTTTCCCTTTATAATTAACGTTTTGTGAGAAAATACTTGTAGACTATGTAAAATACCATTCCTTAATCCACTTTCACCACTAGCTTTAGCATATTCTGATATTTATTGTCTGAATTAATAATAATCATCAATATTGTTGCCAATGATGACTTTCTAATACTATCACGTACACCATGTACCTTTTTTTTATCTATTGATCTATCTACTTATTTAAGTGTGGACTCATGGACTGCTATTTTATTCAAAAAAGCTGTAATATGTTACTACAATTTATTTCGATGTTCAAATCATCCCAGGTTTAAACTGTAGGAGTCCCTTCAAAGGGCCTTCTGTGTCCTTTTGATATTTCTCTCTTCTCTGAGCTCTCAATACTTTCTGGGTTCATCTTGCCTTTTTTTTTTCCAGGCCCAGCCTTGGTATTAGTTATTTCTTCAAGAACCCATGACTCTACTTGATGAAAGCAGTGATTAAAAACCAAGATTTGTGCATCTGGTGTGTTCATCTTGTTAGTATAGGTTTGTCACTGCTCCCAGGCCCTCTAAGAGGACATATACAAACACATATATGTATGTTTACATATATATTTATTTCTACATCTATCTCTTTATGATGAACGCCCTGAGCTCACACTGATACCTTTACTTCTGATCTAGTACCATAAGATTATTCTGGCTTTTCTCCCTTCCATACATATATCTCCATTTTCTAAGAATAAGAAGCTGGCTTCCATTATCACAACCTCCCTATGTATGACCAGTCTTCTGACTCAGCTAGGCTGCTGTTCTGTATTGGTTCCAATTCCTGCCCCAGCCTGCTTATCTGCTCTGCTCTCGTGGGTGTCATCGTCAGTGTGGGCCCTGATCTGATCCCTCTGTTGGACTGTGTTCCTCTCCTCCTCAGATGCTGTCTTCAAGCTAGGGCCACAACCTCTTACTGAACCTCTCTTTTGTACCATCTTCCTTGTTTGAGCCTACCTGATGACTTTTTGACAAAAGAAAAAAAGAAGAAAAACAACACACTTTTTTAAAAGAAGAGGATGAGGAGGCTAAAATAATCTTTTTAAAACAAGCTTTCTTATAAGTTTTTAATTTCTTTGTATAGAAAATCTGTTCTTTTTAATGAAAGTAGCAACAATAGCCCAGCAAAGAGAAACATGATCTTTAATTCAAGTGAAATACTATGCATGGACCCATACACAAATTGATTACTGTAATGAACAATTAACTAGATTATTGGTTCTGTGAGAGCAGAACTGTGTTCCATGCATTATTAACATGTTGCATAACACTCTAGCAGGTAATAGGCATTCAATAAATACTTGCTAAATGAAGTCCCGCCCATTCATGAAGAGATTAAACTAGTAAAATTCACTAACAAACCGATTAGTTCCAAATAGAGGATATAAAAGCTAAGTTTAAGGGTCAGATTCTCAGTATTTCAGCTATTCTGCAGAGTAGATTTAGTAGCTTTTCAATCCTTCCTAAAGTTAGTAACTCTTGAGATGTTTAGAAGGCCATTACTCTAACTGCTAAACTTAAAACACAATCATATACTTATTAACCATAAATAATAGTTACATCAAAAGTTCCACCAATCTTCGACAGACTCCAGAATCAATGACTGCTTGAATTTTATCATTGGATCCATCAGAAAGATAAGAAAGGGCCCAACACACATCTGCTAATACGTCTGGGTCACTGCTAAACAACAATCGTGACAGGACATTTAAGCAAGGTGAAACCTGGAAGGGAAGAAAGAACCAGTATTTTAAATTTTTCTCTATCCAAAACAGTTTCTTTAGGAAAATAATTTCTACTCAGTTTAAAATAAAAATTTTAAATACAAATTTAAGCTAGAAAAATATTAGAGAAATTAAGACATTTCACTGTTTTAAAATTATGATCATGAAAACTACATATAAACATGAAACTGATTATGATTCCTATTTATCTTATACTGAATAAGTTATTTGGCAAAGTTCGTAAAAATAATTATGTATTAGGTATCTCCTGTATCTGAATCATATACACACACCCCCACAATGATTTAAAAAACAGTGAAGTCCTACAGAGTTCTAGTTTTAAGAAAACAAAATAAACCATTTTTGCCCTACTGTCTTCTCAGAAACTAGGAAAAGAAGAAACAGAAATACAAATTCCATCTTTGAGGAGTTCAGTAGACATTTATAATCCTGACTACAGCTGGTGAGCTACAGAAACTGAACTTTGGGGTACAGTTCATAGAAGAGGCTGAAATGAAACCCTGGACTGTAAACTAGAGAGATTAAGTAAAAGTTACATACTGATTGAATTGAAAACTTCCAGCCCTCTTGCAATTCCCAGCTCCTAGATATCCAATGGTATTTATTACCTACTCAACCTAATCTACCAACCTTCCAACAGGTGAGTAAAAAATCTGTCCCTAGAGAAACAAAATGGTTTCAGAAAACATACTGAAACTTGGAGTTTCTCAAAGAAAACATGGTTTTGCTGCCCAGTTAGTCTACAGTGAAGCTCATAAGATGATGAGCCTATATATCCATCTTTCAATCAGCTTTTTAGTGCCTGCCTCTTGAGTATTTCCAGAGTGTCAAGGATCACTAGCTGTATGAGAGACTCTATAGGGAAGAAATCAAAACAAACAGACCATAAACAAAATGAAGGAGACATCAGAAAAAAAGAAAAATTCAAAAACTATAAACCCACAGATAAGACAATTTGCTGAAATTATAAAAGAACAAAAATTTATATAAAGATGATCAAAGAACAAAAAATATTACTCTTGCAAACATAAAATATTGTGAAAATAAAATTTTAAAAATTTGCATGATAAAAGAATCTCTCTCATAGAAAATCACAAAAAATTTACTTAACAAAAGGCTAATGAAAGAAAAAGACTCCTAACTTAAAGAATTTTACACTTCAGAGGAAGAAAGATTTTTTTTTAATATAAAAAAATCAACAAATAAACACATATTAAAAGGTAGTGACAAAAAAGAGTAAAATGTGGAGGCCAGTGGCTAGGGATAGTCATAGATTACATTAAATACAGGAGTTAAGGTAGAGATTGAACAGGTAATTTTTAAGGAAGGACTTAAAGATAAGAAATTAGTCAGGTAGATATTAAAACAGTATTGCAGGTCAGGGGCTTTCAAAGTGTGGTTCTATGGACCCCTGGGGGATTCTTGAAACCTTTAGGGGGTCTTTAATGCCAAAACTATTTTCATAGTTATTATGTGTTAGCTTATACTAACACAATCGGCCTTTATCATTTTGTTGACATCTGCACTAAAAGTATAAAAACAATGGTGGGTAGTAAAATTATCAGCACATTTACACAAACCAAGGCAGTGATACCAAAATGTACCACAGATCGTTGTAGTCTTCACATCCACGTACTTATAGTTAATAGTGGGGAGGGAGAATAATCCCGAAGCAGCAGCAAACATTACTAATTTTATTAAACCTCAACTCCTGAATACATGTCTTTTGACTACTGTAAGATAAAATGGAGAATACACATCAAGCACTTCTGCATATTATCAAAAAACTATGATGATATCTCCAGAAAAAATACGCATTTGAGTTACAAGCTGAATTAGCTGTTTTATTTTCCCCATAGTAATACCATTTTTACTTGAAAGACTGACTCTTAATCGTTATTCAGTCAAATATTTCGCAGACTTTTTTCTTTGGGAAAATAAAACAAGTGAGCCTTTTCATTATGCATCTTTTGATTTTGTGTATGTGCAAACATTGTCCAGTTAATTAAAAATAATTACTAAAAAGAGTACAGTCCCTTCAATCTCTAAAAATCTATTATAAGGAGACTTCAAAATTTTTGTAGACAGATTCCTTAATTTGTGTACTTTACAAATACCTTACTAAAGTTCGGAGGAGGATTCTTGCCTCTACATAAATTTGAGAGGGCCCATACGGCATTTCTTGTTGTTGTAAGTCTGTTTGAATTTGTTAGTAATCTGCCAAGAAAAAGAAAAAAGGAACTGTCATTTTATATTCATTTTTCCTATTCAGCTAGCTTCTACTATCAAAACACAAAAATTCTTAATATATCTTATAAGGATTCAAACTGATCTGGTAAAAGGAAAAGTGAGTTTTAAAGATTCATTATATTTCCAGAAAAAAAAAAATTCAAAATAAAGAGTGCCATGTGAAATTGACTTAATTATTTCTAAATATTTTAAAAAGACTACATTATTAGATTACTTCTTTTTAACCATGAAAATAATACACAATACAAATTCATGAAGTAAGGAATAGAGTCAAATTGAATGAAGATCAGATATTAAGAAAAAATAGTTTTTTGTTTCGTTTTTAACAGACTGCCTGTCTTAGTATTTCCATCTGCAACCTGCTAGCAAACTGCAAGAACTACAGAGAACCTAGATTCAGGAAAAACAATATATTCACCACATTAACAGCATAAAGGAAAACAAAACAAAACATGTGATCATGTCAACTGATGCAGAAAAAGCATTTAACAGATCCCAACACCTCTTCACGATAAAAACACTCAATAACCTAGCAAAAGGAAACCATCTCAATATGATAAAGGATATTAACAAAAAACCCACAGCTAACATTATTCTCAATGGTGAATGAGTGATAAAAAACATAATGTCACCACTTTCATGCAACATTATGGTGGCTCACTGGGTAAAGAATCTGCCTGAAGATTCAACTCACACATGATGGTCAACTCCTTTTCACCAAAGGTATCAAGATCATTCAACGAGAAGAGAATAGTCTCTTCAAGCAACCATGCTGGAACAAGTGGATGTCCACATGTATCTCAAGTCACATTAAAAAAATTACCTCAAGATGGACCAAAAATGCAAATATAAGAGGTAAAACTCTTAGAAGAAAACATAGTGTTTCATGACCTTAAATTTGGCAATAGTTTTTTACCTATATGACACTGAAATAGATACTACTGGACTTCATCAAAATCAGAAATTATGTGAATCAAAGAAATTATCAAAAGAGTGAAAAGAAAACCCACAGAATGCAAAAGATATTCTAAAATCTATCTGATAAGAACCTATCCAGAATATATGAAGAATTTTTACAACTCAACAACAAAATGACAACTGAATTTAAAAATATGCAAAGGACTTAGATATTTCTCCAAAGAAGATACACAAATAGCCAACAAATGTATGAAAAGATATTCAATGTCATTAGGAAATGGAAATCAAAGCAAAATTAAATACCACCTCACACCCTTTAATCAGAATAACGGACAACAGAAGATGGTGGAGGAACAGGATGGGGAGACTACTTTCTCCCCCATAAATGCATCAAAAGATCCTTTGAATGTTGCGCAACTTCCACAAAACAACATCTGAATGCTGGCAGAGGACACTAGGCACCCAGAAAGGCAGCCCATTCTCTTTGAAAGGAGGTGGGACAAAACATAAAAGACAAAAAGATAGACAGAAGATTTAGGGATGGATATCCATCCTGGGGAGAGAGTTGTGAAGGAGAAGTTTCCACAGTAGGTCTGTGGGGAGTTTTGCAATCTCAGAGGGCAACATAACCAGGAGGAAAAAAAACAAAAAACAAAAAAACCACAGATCATGTGCCTAACCACCACTGCCAGTGGAGAAGTAGCCCAGGTGCTTGCTGAGACCAGGCTGCATCATCGGACCAGGCCTGACTGCCCCGAGGGCAATCTGAAGGAACTAACATGAGATAGCAACCAAAACTGTGATTCTCCACAGAGACAAAAAAAAAAAAAACTTTCCAGGGTCTCTAAGGTTTAGCCTGGCATGCTCACAGAACAAAGGATTGAGTGTATACCAAAGGAGAGCCAGACAGCTGCAAATAGGCCCCTCCGTCCACCCCACCCAGCCTGGAGGCAGAGAGGCAGCCGGAAGGCAAGAGGTGGCCCCAGAAACCAACATTTCAGCATCTTCCACCAAAAAATTCACAAAAATCATAGCAGAAATATATGAAAAAGAAACAAAGGAGATATAGCAAAAATCAACAAAACTAAAAGCTGGTTCTTGCAGTAGATAAATAAAATAGACAAACCATTAGCCAGACTCATCAAGAAAAAAAGGGAGAAGAATCAAATCAATAAAATTAGAAATGAAAATGAAGAAATCACAACAGACAACACAGAGATACAAAGGATCATAAGAGACTACTATCAGCAGCTATATGCCAATAAAATGGGCAACTTGGAAGAAATGGGCGAATTCTTAGAAAAATATAACCTTCCAAAACTGAACCAGGGAGAAACAGAAAATCTTCACAGACCCATTACAAGCATGGAAATCGAAACTGTAATCAAATATCTGCCAACAAACAAAAGTCCAGGACCAGATGGCTTCACAGCTGAATTCAATCAAAAATTTAGGGAAGCGCTAACACCTATCCTACTCAAACTCTTCCAGAAAACTGCAAAGGTAAACTCCCAAACTCATTCTATGAGGCCACCATCACCCTAATACCAAAACCAGACAAAGATGCCACAAAAAAGAGAAAACTACAGGCCAATATCACTGATGAACAGAGATGCAAAATTCAAGAAAATTCTAGCAAGCAGAATCCAACAACATATTAAAAAGATCACACATAATGACCAAGTGGGCTTTATCCTAGGGATGCAAGGATTCTTCAATATTTGCAAATCAACGTGATACACCTCATTAACAAACTGAAAGAAAAGCCATATGATTATCTCAATAGATGCAGAGAAAGCCTTCGACAAAATTCAACAACCCATTTACGATAAAAACTCTCCAGAAAGCAGGCATAGAAGGAACATACCTCAACATAACAAAAGCCATATAGGATAAACCCACAGCAAACATTATCCTCAATGGCAAATCACTTATTGCTTACTTTAGCATTTCCCCTAAAGTAAGCAATAAGACAAGGGTGCCCACTCTCACCACTACTTTTCAACATAGCTTTGGAAGTTTTGGCCACAGCAATCAGAGAAGAAAAAGAAAAAAAGGAATCCAGATTGGAAAAGAAGTAAAACTCTTACTGTTTGCATATGACATGATCCTCTACATAGAAAACCCTAAAGAAACAACAAGAAAATTACTAGAGGTAATCAATGAATATAGTAAAGTTGCAGGATATAAAATTAATACACAGAAATCCCTTGCATTCCTATACACTAACAATGAGAAAACAAGGAGAAATTAAGGAAACAATCCCATTCACCACTGCCAACGAAAAGAATAAAGTACTTAGGAAAACCTCGAATAGCCAAAGCAATCTTGAGAAAGAAGAATGGAACTAGAAGAATCAACCTGCCTGACTTCAGACTATACTACAAAGCTACAGTCATCAAGACAGTTTGGTATTGGCACAAAGACAGAAATATAGATCAATGGAACATGACAGAAAGCCCAGAGGTAAATCCACAAACCTATGGACACCTTATCTTTAACAAAGGAAGCAAAAATATACAATGGAGAAAGACAATCTCTTTAACAAGTGGTGCTGGGAAAACTGGTCAACCACTTGTAAAAGAATGAAACTAGAACACTTTCTAACACCATACACAAAAATAAACTCAAAATGGATTAAAGATCTAAATGTAAGATCAGAAACTATAAAACTCCTAAAGGAAAACATAGGCAAAACACTCTCTGACATAAATCATGACAAGATCCTCTATGACCCACCTCCCAGAGTAATGGAAATAAAAGAAAAAATAAACAGATGGGACCAAATTAAACTTAAAAATTTTTGCACAACAAAGGGAACTATAAGGTAAAAAGACAGCTTTCAGAATGGGAGAAAATAATAGCAAATGAAGCAACTGACAAAGAATTAATCTCAAAAATATACAAGCTGCTCAAGCAGCTCAATACCAGAAAAATAAATGATCCAATCAAAAAATGGGCCAAAGAACTAAACAGACATTTCTCCAAAGAAGACATACAGATGGCTAACAAACACATGAAAAGATGCTCAACATCACTCATTATCAGAGAAATGCAAATCAAAACCACAATGAGGTCCCATCTGACGCAGGTCAGAACGGCTGCTATCAAAAAGTCTACAAGTAAATGCTGGAGAGGGTGTGGAGAAAAGGGAACCCTCTTACACTGTTGGTGAGAATGCAAACTAGTACAGCCACTATGGAGAATAGTGTGGAGATTCCTTAAAAAAACTGGAAATAGAACTGCCACACAACCCAGCAATTCCACTGCTGGGCGCAGACACCGAGGAAACCAGAACTGAAAGAGACACGTGTACCCCAATGTTCATTGCAGTGCTCTTTACAAAAGCTAGGACATGGAAGTAACCTAGATATCCATCTGCAGATGAATGGATAAGAAAGTTGTGGTGCATATACACAATGGATTACTCAGCTATTAAAAAGAACACATTTGAGTCAGTTCTAATGAGGTGGATGAAACCGGAGCCTATTAAACACAGTGAAGTAAGTCAGAAAGAAAAACACCAATACAGTATATTATTGCATATATATGGAATTTAGAAAGATGGCAACAATGACCCTATATGCGAGACAGCAAAAGAGACACAGATATAAAGAACAGACTTTTGGACTGTGTGGGAGAAGGCGAGGGTGGGATGATTTGAGAGAATAACATTGAAACATGTATATTACCATATGTGAAATAGATGACCCGTCCAAGTTTGATGCCTGAAACAGGGTGCACCTCAAAGCTGGTGCACTGAGACAACCCAGAGGGATGGAACAGGGAAGGAGGTGGGAGAGGGGTTCGGGTTGGGGGGACACATGTACACCCATGGCTGATTCATGTCAATGTATGGCAAAAATCACCACAATACTGTAAAGTAATTAGCCTCCATTAAAATAAATAAATCAATTAAAAACAACAACAACAACAGACAACTGTTGGTGAGAAACTGGAACTCTAACATGTTGTTGGTAGAAATAGAATGGTGCAGCTACTATGGAAAAAGTCTGTGGTAAAAGGTAAAGATAGCATTAGCACATTACCCAGCAATTCCACTGGTAGGTATATACCTAAAAAGAATTGAAAACACTGGTTTCAAACAAAAACCTGTACACAAATGTTCACAGGAGTACTACATATATACAGTAGCCAAAAGGTGGAAATAACCCAAATGATCATCAAGTGATGAATGTACCACAAACTGTGGTAAATGCATATAATGGAATATTATTTAACTATAAGAAGAATGAAGTATTGATACATTCTATGATATGAATGAACCCTGAAAACCATATGCTAAGTGAAAGAAGCAGACACAAAAGGTCACACAGTATATGATTTCATTTATGTAAAATATCCAGAATAGGCAAATCCACAGAGACAGAAAACAGATTAGTGGTATCCAAGTACTTGGAAAAAGGGGTATTGGGGTTTCTGTTTGGGATGACAGAAAGTTCTAGAACTAGATAGTTGTTATGGTTGAGAAACACTGTGAACATACCGAGTGATAGTAAACTGTACACTTTTAAATGGTAAATTTTTTATAGTGTATATTCTGTCACACAAAAAATATGCTCTAAAAGTTTTGCTATAAAGAGTATTTGAAACCTCCTAAAACCATAACTCATTTAGAAATAAGTTAGTTACACTGACTTACATCAGGAATTGACAAACTTTTCAGTAAATACTTTTGGCTTCACAGGCCTTTCTCTGTTGCAGCTACTGAACTCTGCTGATACAGCATGAAAGCAACCACAGACAGTAAGTCAGCAAATTGATGTGACTGTATCCCAGTAAAATTTAATTTTCAAAAACAGGGGACAGGCCAAATTTGGCATGAAGACTGTACTTGGCCAAGCTGTGATGTATATTATCCTCCTTGTATTAATGGGGGTATTATGAGAAATTACAAATATTTTCTTGTCCAAATTTGCTGTATTATAAATTAAAGTTGCATTAAATTAAAACAACAAAGCTATATCAGTATATTGGGATCTTCCCTTGTAGCTCAGTCAGTAAAGAATCTGCCTGAAAGGCAAGAGACCCGGGTTTGATTCTTGGGTTGGGAAGATCCACTGGAGAAGGAAATGGCAACCTACTCCAGTATTCTTGCCTGGAGAATCCCATGGACAGAGGAGCCTGGCAGGCTACAGTCCATGGGGTCGCAAGAGTCAGACATGACCTGGTGACTAAATCACCACATCAGTATATAAAGTCCGCAATAGTAAAAGGTTCACAGTTACTGAGAACCAAAAGGAAGAACTGATAAAACTGTATTATATTAATAGAAATTTTATACATACTTAACACATTAGCGAAATGTTAATTTAACTTCAATGTGAACTACAGATTATCCATAATCTTCTTAAAGTTAATACCATTTTTCCTTTAGACAAACTACGGTGAGAACATCTTGACATACCTTCCTTCTTATCACCTTCCTCAATTTTTTAAGGAAACTTTGAAACTTTCTAAACCTACTCTTTTTCTGAAATTTATTATGTTTATAACCATGATTAGATAGCTGGGTATTGTTTGTTTTTCATTAGACCTTTATTTTTTAGTTTGGTTTCTTTAGTCATAATTAAAAGCTTCTTAGAACATTTAGAGTAATTAGAACTAAGAAATGCTTACTTACTATTTCATAAACCATTACCGACTTTAAATATTAACAAATAATAAATGACCCAAAGACAGAGAGCAAAGAATATGACCTAGAGACAAAGTAAGAAGAGAAACCAAGTGCTCACAGTTAATCTACAAACCATAAAATCAGGCCAGAAAAACCCCAAGTTGGAAATTTAAGAGATACTTTTTTTAGTATATGATACTTTTTTTAGTTCATACATACTTTAGTAGTATGAACATCAAAATAATTTTGATATTGAACCCTAAATCAGTATTTTCCTTTATAATTGGACTAACTGCTCAGATATTATTTTGAATAAGCCCAAAGTAAATGAAATCACAAGTGGTTCAATGGCCTGAACATAGTTAAGTACTCAGTGTGAGTTGAGTGAAATGATGCTGAGAAATCCATTTTATCCATGGAAAGTTACACATTCTAAAACAATAAAATATATTTTGCAAAACTGTATCTAAAAACATATTCTTTCTGTTTGTATCTAAAAACAAAATAAAATTGTATCTAAAAGCATATTCTAATTTCTAAGCTTGGAAAGGATGGCAAATGGCACAGAAATGGTTAAGAATAAAATGTTCCCTCTCAAAATATCTCAATTACTTTTTCCTTCTTCACTATTTGCCAATGGTATTCAGCCTATATTAAAATTCTCTCAGTAAATGATAACCAACTTGGATAAATAAACATCTTTCAAATAATTTTATGTTATTTCTGTAAGGAACCCTATATTATAGGGTAGCTTCTTTTCTTAAAAAAAAGTGTAAATAAAGTATTAGAAAAAGAAACCACCAGCTAAGTCATTTTAAGTAAAATTCTAATTCTGGAAAAAAATCTCTCTGTTCTCTGAACATTTCAAAATCAAATATGAAAATCTGACAAGTTCAACACATCATCTGTTCATCAACTCAATACTATCTGCTTTAGTAACTTTAAAATTTTTAGTGTATTAAAAACTACTACTTATCCTTGTTCTCTAGAATAATTGTTTTAGCACAGTAAGCATCAAGTAAGCAATGAATGCTGTGAAGTGTGGCTTAAGGGAAAATAAAAGACAAATATATGACACAACCGGAAATTTTCTTTGTTAGTTTTATGCAATTCCAAGCTATTTCAGGCTTGGCCAAACATAAGAAAAATTTAAAAGTATCACTGAAGAAGTAAATGTGTATGTAGAAATATAGTGTAGAAAATAGTTTGCTTTTCCAAAAGTTAACAGTATTTAATTGTGATAAACTTAAAAGTACTTACTCTAAAAGAGGTGGAAGTATTTCACAATTCAAAACAAAATCTCTGCATTCTGCATTGTCACCAGCAATATTACCAAGTGCCCAAACAGCCTTTAAAAAATAATAAAAAATATTATTTTATGACAATATTTTAAATAAGATTCTCTCTTAAGAATGAAATTTTATTGTAAAAGGAAAAAGTTGGTTAGTTTTCAAGATGTTAAAAAAAACATGCTAGTAGACAAGAAAGGAAAACTTCAAAAGTTATCTTTAATAGTATTTTTAGTCAAATTAAAACACAGGGCATTTAAACTTTTTTTCTTATAGGCTAGTGAAATGTTTATTCTCTTTAAGAAGGAGATAGTTTGTCTACTTTGAAGCTACATGGAGAGACAAAATATAGTTGACCTTTGAACAATTTGGCAGTGAGGGGGACCAACCCCTGCACAGTCGAAAACCCATGAATAACTTTAAAGCTGGCCCTCCTTACACAGGATCACTTGCAGACTCAAGCAACTTCGGATTGTTTAGTACTGCAGTATGTATTTATTGCAAAAAAAAAAACTGTGTGTAAGTGAACCATGCATTCAAACCTGTTTTGTTCAAGGGTCTACTGTATTATCTATTTAGGGAATTTTCCAATTACCCATGCTAGAGGTTTGCTCCTATGCCAAAGAATCCACTCACTGGGAAGGAACTGACTTGTAAAAGAAAAAAGGAAGGAGAGATAAACCATAGAAAACTAAGGTAAAGCCAATGTGAGAACTGTCTTGAATCGATGCTTAAAAATAAGCTTAGAGATAGTCCAGGTTAAATAAATGACAGTAAAAGATCAAATTATTCATGTATTAAATTTCAATTAGATAAGAAATGACACAAATGCAAATGATTATATTTTCATTTCAAGTTTCTCATATATGTACAAAAGTAGAAAGAAATTAATTTTTCAACTGGGAAAATTATATTTTAACATTTAAAATTTACACTAATATTTTTAACATCTACTCTAGATCTAAGTTTATTTTTACATTTTTAAGAAAACGTTTTTAAAGTGATGACATTTTGCACCCTGTGAAGTATTTTGTTTGTGGGATATCAATTTTTATCATATTTTGGAAGTCAATTTTGAAATAGTAATAGCACTTTAAAAGCTTTTCTTTGAGTATAATCATTTTTCCCTAATGAAAGAATCAAGGCCTATATTAATGTCAAGACATATTACTATCAAGATTGATATATAATGATGCTCACCACAATATTATTAACACCATTAAGCTAGAAATAACTCAACTGTACAACTACTGAGGAATAGATAAATTATGGTAGCTACCTGAATGGGTAATGAGTAATCAGTAAAGTTTTCTTCAAGAATAATTAATACCATAAGAAAAGGCTCTCCATACTATTGTTAAGTGGGAAAAAAATATAGCACAAAAATAAAAATATAAACAAACAAATGGAATGGTAGTGAGATCTATGGATCAATTTGCATGAAAATGAATCAAAACAAAAATAACAGAACATTTGACTTTCTCTAGATGATAAAAATTATATGTGATTAAATTTTTCCTGTTACAATAAATATGATAATTTATATACAAAGTCTAGTCTAAAATGGTTTATTAAAAATAACATGACATATTAAAAAGAAACAATAAAATAATCTACATACATGTAAAGAACAAGGAGTCAGACTGGTCCAGGTTTAAAACCTGGCTCAGTCCTTCACTGTGACTTTGGGTAAATTATTATCTTTTCTGGGTCTCAGTATGCTCTTTTATAAATGGGAATAGTAATTCTCAGTAGCTGAAATCTATGTACAAAGGACCCAGGATTATACCTAAAACAGTTTATTCTTCCTTCCTTCTAATTTGACACTAAACAGCAATTATTATATTCTAACAAACGTAATGCACAGGCAACTTGGTAAAAATTAATTTCAAATCATAATCACAAATGACACTTTCAAGAGAAAACTAAAATCTAGTAGATACGACAGTTCAAATTAGAAACTTACCTGTTCTTGAACATCTTCATGCTCTGAATTAAGAAGTTTGATAAAAATTGGAACAGCCCCAGTTTCAATCACTACTTTGGTATGCAGAAAAGTTCCAGATGCTATATTAGTTAATGCCCATGCAGCTTCAAACTAAGGAAAAATAAAAGCAAAATAAATGAAAGCCCCAAAGAAATGCCAAAAAGAGGAAGAAAGGAAGAAGAGAGGGAGTCAAGACTTAGCTGAACAAGTCTGAGAGAAAGATTCACTTACGATTAATAAGATTCAATGTGAAATCAGATTTGATAGGTAAAAATACTTAATTTTTTTAAAAAAGGACTCGTCAATCTGGAAAAATAAGAACTGAGAAGAATGTAATAAAAATTTATAAAATCATGAACAATAAATGAACACATCTGAATTTATATTTCATAAGACCCCTGATGTTGACTATTAGGGAGCCAGGTATTCTAAATCAAGCCGTTTAAAACAAAATGATACACATCACTTAATAAATAGAATATTTATGGAACTTAGAATCATAAAAGGTACTTTTGTTTCCTTAAGGATCATCTATTCCTAACCTCCTCACTTAAGAAATAAGAAAAATTAGGAAGCCATACATTTAGGTGGTTAGTTCAAGGTCAAAGTTCATTATTAACAGAGCTACAAGAACTTGTGGTATTCTTTCAAGTAGCAGAGCCTCTGGGAAGTTACTCATATCAATCAGAATTCAGATATACTTATCCGTGATGGATTTATAATGATGCAACTGAGAAAAATTTAAGTCATGGTTCTCTAACAAACTAGCAAATTAGACCTGCAAATTAAGGAGTGACAATAGCTTTAAAAATATTTGGCCTAGACAACTTCTCACATTAAGGTAGGTATTATTATGATTAATAAAAGTATAATAAAAAGCGTTAGTGAAAGGCATGAAAAGTACAGCTAAAACAAGAGAAAATGGTTATAATTTTAAAAAGAAAAAAAAAAAAGAGGCAGAGCTCCTATTCAACTCCAATAGATCTTTAGTATGTGGCAACAATGCCAATTCTTCTGATTTGTAAAAAGAAGCCCCAAATCTAGACTTCCATTTGAAATTCTTCAACTTTCGAAAGCCTGATATCTAAATTCATATATTTTAAAACATGTGCAGGCCAAACATGTAGGTCCCCAGTTTGAGGCCTCTCAATTACAGTAAGTCCCCTACATATGAAGCTTCAAGACGCCAATTTTCAAAGATGTGAATGTGTGTTCCACCAACATCAGGCAAGAGTGAGTCTGCAGCTTAACCCCCATCTCCTCTTGCTGATGATCCTCCAGCTCTACCATCTCCCACTTCCTCTCCCTCCTCGTCAGTACTCTTCTCGCCTGGCATGCCAGCTGCTGTACCTCACTACTGTACTTTTCAAGGTAGCATACTATGCTATTAAAAATGTTTTCTTTATTTTTCGGTTGTTTTTTATGTATTATTTGTGTGGAAAGTATTATAAACCTTTTACAGGACAGTACTATATAGCCAATTGAGTTAGTTGGGTACCTGGGCTAACTTTAGTGGACTGACAGACGCACTCTCAGTACAGAACTTAGTACAGTTAGATCTATGGTTTGAACAACATATTTCATATTAACTTGGATAATATGGCACACCATATAGCTGCCCCAAGAACACACTGTTGAATTTCACTAGGTTTCAAGTACAACGATTAATTGGAGAACAAAATGGCAACTCACTCCAGTATTGTTGCCTGCAGAATTCCATGAACAGAGGAGCCTGGAGGGCTACAGTCCACAGGATTACAAAGAGACATGACTGAGTGACTAACTAACACACACACACACACACACACACACACACGACTGACAAACACTCAAATCCCCAGTGTTTTGAATACTATGTGCTTTCTACACATGCTATTTTCACAACCTGAAATTACTTTTCCTTTTATTCAGCCTGTTAAACTCTCCTTCTCCCTTAAGACTAGCTGAGTAACACTGTAAACATAAGCTGCTATGTTCTCTCTGCTCTCAAAGAACTTTGTATAATTTTCTGTTAGCACTAAGTGTACTATAGTATCACAGATCTGTTTAGGTGTTTGTCTTCCCCAACAGAGTGAAGAATTTCTGCAAAGAGAGAAATATCTTACTATTCTGTAACTACAATGCCTTATACAATGTATTGTTTAAACTAACATTCAATTACATCCATTCATTTCTTCTTTCAATCACTTAGAATTAGAGTGTCAAATAATAAATTAGCTATCAGGAGGCTTATGTTTTAGTTTGGACTCAGAGCTGACAAATAAAGCGAAAGACCAGATCATGATTTGCAGCCCTTACAGCACTATTACCTAAAGACTCTAGGTGACAGATAGATTTTAGGTGATTAATAGTCCTTACAGCACTATCACTTAATTGACAATAAGACTATCCTTATTGTAAACATTCTCAGCATTTTTTATAAAGCTCATGATGGGTAATATTCAGAAGTGCAGCAAATTTTGTTGCTTATACCTAGAAAGAGGATCTTTCCCAAATTACTCAAATTAAGTAGAACACTATTCTAAGATGTAATTTCAAATTATTCAAATACCAGGAACAGTTCTCCAATACCAATAAGAGCACTGAGAAAGCAGGTGTAGGTCTGTACAATTCCTGATATAATTCCATCCTGTACACTTACTTAAGAATATATATATAGCAATGAAAGTCAGGAAGAACAATCTTAAACAGTAAAATATTTGCAAACTTCAATACTTTTAGTAGCCAATTATTTGGAAGACATCTTAAAATTTTCACTATAACTGAGAAGCAACACTCTTTAAGACACACTTAACTTTGGTCACATTTTAAGTAGATTATACTGATCTGTTCTTTCTTCAAAAAAAAAAAAGAGGAACTGATCAATCAGATAAAAAATGTTTTAAGAGGTACAAGAGTTTATATTAAAAAGTTACAACTTTAGTTAGGAGCCAAAATAAATTTTACCATTAAGTTAGTTAATATTTTGATTTATGATTTTCTAAAGCAAAAGTTATTAAAGGTTGACAACTACAAAATTTTTCTTAAAATTACAAATGATTTTAAATATATTTTTCAAAAAAAATTGTTTAATGATCATAATTTCTAGAGAAAATAACAGTTCCTAGCAAAAATGAGCACTGTAAACTTGACCAGGGCAAGACAGGTAGCACCACCTTTAATCGCCACCTATTGACATTTCCTGAATGCTTACAATATATTCAGCACTGTAGAAGTTGCTTTCACTAGAAATTAATCCTATGTCGTTTCTGGAAAGAGATAATTAAGAACGTAAACTACAGAACTCACTTGTAATGTACAATTTTCATTTCTTTCAAGAAATTTCACAAATCTCTGCACCACTCCTGGTTTCTGTATAACTTGATCAATTGGTGGATTAGGTTCTAAAAATTAAAAAAAGAATGAAGCTATTATGCAGACACAAAAGCACAATGATCTGGACCCTGTGTCAGTTAACAGGACACACAAAATAACTCTTTCCTAGATTTCACTGCCCAGATTTGAAACCCTTAGCTGGATGTAACTGAAGAAAACAAATGGTCTCATAACTGCAATGTTTACTGCAAAAAAAAAAAAAAAGCAAATTCTTTTTCATTAGCATAACAGTAAGAAAATTTTAAAATACTTCCTATACAAATATTTAAAATTATAAAGGCTATTTAGGAGGTCACCTTTACAGTGTGGAAGTATTTCAGTCCAATACTCAAAACACCAATCAAAGGATAATAATCCTTCTAAGGATAACAGTCCTTCTAATTCTTCATAACCATACTCCAATTTCCAGGGATGTCCCTTTCACTATCAACCATGAATTGCCTAACATCTTTCAGCAAGGCAAGTCCTATCTTCTCAAGATGTTATTTACAAAAATGCTACTGAACTATCTAGAATTCTTGATAAATTCTCATGATAGGCTGAGGAATTAAGAGAATAATAAAATCTCTAAGAAGTTTAAATGCAAATTTTAAATAAACGCAATTAAAATAAATGCAAACTTAAAATAAAGATATTTCTGGGACTCCCTGGCAGTCCAGTGCACTTGCAATGCAGGGGGCTCAGGTTCAATGGTTGGGAACTAAGATCCCACAAGTCAAGCAATATGGCCAAAAGAAAAAAAAAAAAGCAACAGACTTTCTTCCTTTTCTTTTTTCTACAGATTTGCTAGCCTAACTTTCTCAAAACCTGGGCGATTTCTGAAAAGTTAGTAAAATACTACAAAGTTTTGTTTCAGTGTTCTACACGGAAAGTCTGGATTCTTCAAAATGTAAATCACAGACTACAGCCTAAACTGCTCTTACAGTTACAAAACATCAGCAAGATAACACATACTATTATTAATGCTTTTACTCCCACCCAATATAAAATACAAATTACATTTTTTAAAATTTGGAAAAAAAGAAATATCTGATTGATTAAATTATTTTACATTTATGCTCTGCTGTCATGCTGCCATTTTTAAAAAGTCTGAAAAATATTTCTGTAAGATTTTAGAAATATGTATCTCTAACTTTCTTAGCAATGGGACTGATTTGGAACTATTTTGCTTCTTTAAATTCTTTTATATTTGCAGATATTCTACAATCAACATGTGTTACTTTGACAGTATAATGGTTTTAAAAAAGAGATTATTATAGAAAAAATTAAGATGTACTGGCAAAGAAAGTGTCTTAAAATAAAAAAAAAAAACTAACAAAATTGCACTACAAATTCCTGTAACATCAGGAAATAAGTAACATCAAATAAACACAATGAAAATAATTCTTGCCTTTAGAAAGCAGCTTTCTAAATTTTTGTGTAGCTGTTAGTTGTTGATCAGCATTATTAGAAAAAATCATCTGAACCATATCTGAAGTAATAACTTCTTCCTAAAACACAGAAAATGTAATTATTATCTAAATATTTTACATTAATAATTTTGCAGTATCATCTCTGAAATACTGAAGAAATATAATTTGAAATACATTTGTAATATCTACCTCTGGAATGGGTACAGTGGAACTGATGTCTGGATCCTGGATAGGATTTTCTAACATAGATTCATCATTTCTGGGCAGAGAGACATTTCTACGTTTGAATAACTATAATAAAGAGAAATAATATATTAAGCTTTCCATAAAACACTAAATTCCCATAGAATTATTTTTTCCTTTAAGTGAACAAAACAAAACAATCATTTTATCAGTTAAAATTTGAATATTTTAGTATTTTGTAATCACCATACCATAAACACCTAAATTATTCAAGAGAAGTTAAACATTTGGGGCTAGATTAGCTCTTGTCCTATAGACTGCTTTGGGACATTCTTAATCTCAGGTCTTTTAACCAATTTCCAGTACCATAAACAGAATACACATTTATATTTTGCAGCACCTGGAAAAGCACATATGCCTACACTGATTATGAGGTATTTAAGAAGAAAAGCAGATCTGTTATATGAGTGAGATAACATGATATATTAACAGAGCCGGTATATCAGACTAACAAGGAACAAAAACAACTCTCAGGAAAGATGACCCTATGCTTATTAACTGAGTGAACATAAAGAAAAAAAAAAAGAGAGGAAGAAAGAGACATGGTCAAGTCACTGAGCAAGATTTACAGGTATATTTCATAAATCAAAACTGATAAAAAAAATCTGGTATAATCTTTTTGATAGCTTAATAAAATTCTGCTCTTCCTCAGTCTCTCCCCAGTTCTTTTCCTACTCACTTATTCAACAGACTTTTTTTCTTGAGTACCACATGTAATATAGTAGAGACTGTGTTAGACGCTATAAATAGGGGGGATAATCATATTTCTAAAGCAGGCCTTTTTTTACTTTCTACATTGCTAGTCCCTTTTACATAGTAGTTTTAATTCATATATGTGAGGGCCATACCCTTCTACTTATTTACAAATACTTCTAAATTTCAGTGCATCTTGGAATGAAACATGGAGATGCATTCTTTTAAATGAATTTTTCTATTCCTTATGTTCCATATATAAAGTCCAAACAGATAAGGCTAAGAGGTCTGCCTGATGAGACTATAGGAGGAACAGCATGAGTAGCATAGGAAAATGATGATTAACTTAGGGGCAAGAGTTATGAAAACCACAAAGTGACAAATGAATATAGCTAATGTTTTTCTAGGGGGCAAATTTTACAATGCTGAGTGGAACTGATACAAATAGGCTCAAGAGAAAATATGTCTTAGCACTGGGGTAGAAATATTGACATAAAAGGTTCATCAATGGAATAGAAAAGTTATTCTTGTCAGTGATTAAAAATAGAATAGGATTGTGACTTATGAATTTGCTAATATTACTGGATTCTAATAAAAATATATTTATATTCAATGTCCTAGAAAAAAATTTTTCATTTAAAATTATCTAAAAATTAGCAATAACAGAATTAAATATTTTAAAACACCTACCTGTTCTTCCCTTTTTTGTTTTCGAAGCTGTATTCCTTCTTCTTCTCTTCGTCTACGCATCTCCTGGGGGTTTAGGGCTTTATTCTTATAACTTTTCATTCTATAGTTATCTTTCCCTGGACTAGCCATGGCATCTTAAGATTAGGAGAGAAGAAAATAGATATCAATTACTTTCAAAATAACATGAGATGTTTACTCTAGGGCAACTAAATTCAGGCTTGTGGATTAAATACACCAACAAAACTCATTCTGAAAATTATGTACAATGAATGCATTCTCTCACCCCCACACCAAAATTGGAGGAAAATGATCAAACGTTTTAGGACTTCACTATCAAACAAATAATAGATTTTGGTCTAAACACAAGTCATTACCCTAATTTCACTGATCCAGAGAGGCACTCTCCTATCCCTGATATTTTAACCTTTCTATAAGTGAGGTGCATCTTAAAATAACTGTTAGCCAGGAAATAATCATGAAACAGCTGGATAAAAAACTTCTAAATCACAGCTTCTGGAAAGATCAAGAAATAATCAGCAATGAATTGTCTTATTTTCAATAAAATATGGCATCAAGTTTCAGTAAGCACACCTTATACATTTATTGGTGTCTGGCTTCTTTCATTTACTTAAGGAACTGCCTAAAGAACTAAAGTCACACAGGTCAGGACTTGAGTTATGACTACAATACCAATTTTCAGTACTAGAGTATAATCAGTTCATTTAAAATACTGAAATATTTCTATATTTTTCAGTAGTTTTATTATACATGTTTTAAAAAATTAACACAAATATTTTACAAATATATAAAACATAAAATATATTTTTAAAGGGGCAGGAGATCAAACTAGAAAGGTAGGTAATGTTGAAATATATAGTTCCTGAAATCTAGCTGAGAAATTTGGTCTTGATCCTAAGGAGAAGAATTAAGAAATTAAAGAGAAGGTTGTTTCAAACTATGATGATAAAGACCTAAAGTAAATTAGTAGCTGCACTGAAAAACACAGAAGACAGACTGATTCCAGAAACATTTCAGATATTGATTCAATAAGAATTAGAGGCCAAGTGAACGTAAGGAAAATGTGCTAAGGAAGAGAAAGGAGTTGAGGATGATTTCATGGTTTTCAGCATCAACTCTTTCAGAATGACAAAATAACCCAACACGGGGAATACAGATGGAGGACTGGCGTGGTGGTTTTGTTTTCTTGCCTCCTTGTTTTTGAGATGAAAACGATGAATTCAATTATTTTATTTTTCATTTACATACAACAAAAATCACTCAGTACACAGTTCTACGAACTTGACACAATGCTCAGGCATATAACCAACACGATTAAGATATAGAACAGCTTCATAATTCCCCCCAAAGCTTCCTCTTGCTGCTCCTATTTAGTCCTTCTCCTACTCCTAAAACCTGGCAACCACTATTTCCATAGCTCTGCCTTTCCCCAAATTTCACATAAATGAAATAATAACAGTATATAGTCTTAACTGTCTTCTTTGATTTAACAGTGTATCTGTGAGTCACCATATTGTTGGGATGTATCAAAATTCATTCTTTATTGTTTAGTAATATTCTATTGTACAGATACACCACAGTTTATTGATTCATTAGCTGAAGGACATTTAGGTTTTTTCTAGTTTAGGGCAGTTACAAATAAAACTGTTATAAACACTCATGTACAGGTTGTTTAAATATAAGTTTTCATTTCTCTCAGATAAATATCTAGGAGTAGAATCTATGGATAACAGGACAAGCATATGCTTCACATTTTATAACATATTGCCATTCTGAAAAGTAAGTATACAACTTTGCATTTCCATTAGCTCTTACTGTTGCTCTGTATCCTGGCTACCCTTATTAGAATTTTGTTATTGTTTACTGTAGCCACTCTAATGATATATAGTGACTTTAATCTTAAATGTGTTAAATTTATAGTACATAGAGCACAAACAGAAGGTTTTGATTTATAGATGGTTAAAAATTACGAGTCAAACTCAGGAAAAGAGTATTGAATGATCATTCAAGAGCATTAGAACTATAAACGAAAGACGTCCAAAAGAGAAATCTTAAGGATGTTCACATTTCCATGGAAAATGGAAAGCAAAGGAAACCAAACATAAATAGAAGGATCAGAAGAAAATAAGAGTCATGAAAAAGAAGGGAATTTAAAAGATAAAGAAATATTTCAGTTGCAGTGACACTAAAAAAAAAAAAAGTCACTCAATTTATTCATTCATGGGTTTATCTCACAAATATTTAAGTGTCTAGAATAAGTCAAGTGCCATTGGAAGGAAGATAGACTTGATAACTAGGTCATTGGTAAAGACAGAGAAATTTCTTTAGTGGTGGAACTAAAGGTAGAATGGAAGGGCTGAGGACTTTACAATGATTTAAAAAGTACTTTGTGCCTCTGAACACATGTATATAGTTGTGCAATTAAAATACATGTATAATCAACCAATATCTCTTTATAAAATATTCAATAAATTAATCTTAGCAATACTGTGTGCACCTACAAATACTTATGTCTAGAAACTTATGTCATAAGAATACTTATGTCAATCTAACTTTCTTAATAACAACATTTAGCATTATTTTCTATTTTATATATAAAAGCTCTGTTGCACTAATAAAAGCTTAAGCTCTTGGAAGGGAAAAACAAAGTTAATTACCGAGCAAACCAGGCTCCACATTAGTTGTTGAATTACACTTAACAGTATAAAATATCTTAGCAAAATGAAATGTTCGCAGCAATAAACCTCTTTACAATATTTACCACCTATACATTAGGCATCTTTTAGGCCACTGGCCTTTAAACTTTTGATCACATATCCTATGCACACAAAATACATTTGTGAATTCACCCTCAATATGCTTGTTTGTTTATATATGTGTATTACTAACTTAATAAACTATCCAATTATAAATTCACAGAAATTTTTTAAAAAAAAGAATAGTTTTAAAAGATAAGCAGTGAAGTCGCTCAGTCATGTCTCTTTGCAATCCCATGGACTGTAGCCTACCAGGCTCCTCTGTCCATGGATTTTCCAGGCAAGAATACTGGAGTGGGTTGCCATTTCCTTATCCAGGAGATCTTCCCGACCCAGGGATTGAACCGGAGTCTCCTGCATTGTAGGCAGACACTTTACCATCTAAGCCACTCTCCCCACATCTGACTGAATCACCTTGTACCTACCAACACACACAGCAGACAGTACTCCTAAGAAGATCAATCTAGGCAATGACAAATTAAAATCTTTCAGGATAAATGCTAATCAAATAAAATCTCGCCCCAGCAACTCATATATCATTTGTTCCTTTGCCTTCTATAAAACTAACTTTTTGTCTCTTATTTAACATCTGCATCCTCACTGCAGTTGCTTTAAAGGGGGTATAAAGTTCAAGGAAAATGATTTTCTTAAAGCTACCTCACCCAAAGGGATTTTCTTTCTCTGGAATATAGCTTAAAAGACTGTACTTCAAAGGCTGCTGTCTCATACAAGTTATTTCACATATAGAAAATGCCATTCAAACACTATAAAGTTGCCAGAGGAATTTTTTTTTTTTTCAGCCATAAGCTTATTTTTGTCTCCGCTCTTTGAAAAAAACTGTGCTGAGGTTGGGCAAACAACTGGAATCTGAACTTTTTCTACTACAGATTAACGGAATTTCTTGTCTCCATAAAGCCTGCGTTTCTATGTGCTCGGGTGTCTGTTAGTAAAATGACAAGATCAGTACAAAGGGGAAAGTGCAGCAACCAGAGCCTCTACAAGCAAACAAGCAGTACTTGAAGATCTAAAGGACAGAGCTATTTCCTGTTTATCATGAGAGAAAGTCACTTTTAAAATAAAATATAAATCATGGAATGCTGTAACTAAGGGACATCAGATCAGAAGGTTTTTTTTTAAAAAAGCGTTCAAAAAGACGAAGAGTAGATACCAGTGTCACATTCTTTTGAAACAGCACTATCCCTTCTCACAGCTTTCAATTCCTCTCATCTCTTGGGCATTAGTGAGGAGACACTATTAAATTGTCACCGTGGAAGTGAGCTGGCAGAAGCATCTAACCCGCGCCAGCCCGCGTCAGGACTGAGCCCTTCCAGGCATCTGCGCCCGGTGGGCGGCAGCTGCTGGAGGTGGAGGGCGCGACACGCAGGCCCCTGGGACCGAACCTGCCTTATTCTGGACACGAAGGAACTTCTAACAAGCTGAGCTGCGGAACAGACTGCCGAGCCCCTGAAGTGACAGGCAACGTCTGATAAGATCATGTATCGGGGAAAAAAAAAAAAGAACTACCGAGAGACAGCAGGGGAGGGCGGCGAAAGGATCCTGTGCCTAATGCTCCTGAGCATCAGCCTGGCTCTAGGAGACGCTCTGAGCTCCCTGCGCCTTCGCGTCCTCAAGGGAAAGGTCTGGCTGCCACGCCCCCGCCACCGCTGTCTCCCTCTGGAGAAGCTGAGAGAACCCGGCCCGGCCCTGAACCCTTTGTAGGGGAAGAGATAAAAACAGTGGCCTCAGGAACTAGTAGCTCTCGAAAGGACCAAACCCGAGGCTCACCCCACCCGGCGTGTGTCACTCCCACTTACCCATTAATGTGGCACTAGCCGGCGCCCTGACTTCCCAGTGCCCGGCTGCGGCGGCTGCTGCGGTAACTGTGGGGTCAGCACTCCGCCCCTAGCGATGAGTACAGAGACCAGGCTCACAACTCAAGATGGCGGCCTCCTGCGCCCCTTACTCCAGACCCCCAGGTCTGGGCTCCCAGAAGCCCTTGCACGCGGCGGCGGCGGCGGCGGCGGCGGCGGCGGCCGCAGCGAAGCTGCTGCACCGACCGGCCGAGGGGCGGAGAGAAACAGACGCCCCAGCCCCACCCACTCATGGAGGATCCGGCCACTTCTGGACTCTGGGATTTTAACTCTGCCCGTTGCTGTGTCAGGAGTGTGTCCTACTGCCCTGCCAGCAATAGCGCTCCCTGCCAGTTCTGTCATTCACCCGTTCGTTCTTTTGTTCATCCATCCATCCAAGCTTCCATCCATTCATTTATTCATTTTACAACGTAGTATTGACGGAGGGACTAATCTGTGCCAGACTTTAATGATGTCGGAGGTACAATAGTATACACAACGGATAAAAATCCTGACCTCATGGAGCTTCATTTTCTTTAACTTCATTCACTTCTTCCTATCTTCTCTGCTCATTTGTTTCAACCCTTCAGCTGAAAAATTTTGGATTCCGTAACATCTGTGGATTTTTTTTGCAAAATAGTAGCCACTGATGTATGAAATAAATAACTCCAGGTAAAGTACTCTTAATTTATTATAACACACATATAGCCTTGTTCAACACATGATTCAACCTTGGGGTTGAACAAGCAGTATTGAAAGCAGATTGTTTTCTCTATGCAGTGCTAGGCACAGAATATGCAAGATAAATGACACATGATTCCTTCCCCAAAGAAGCTCCTGTTTTCCATCTCTTGTTCTTTTTTGTTCTCTTTTCTGAGAAAATTTTTGGGTTACCTTACAGCTCTCTACTGATATGATTTTTTAAATTCTGATATTGTATTTTTTAAGTACCAAGAGCTGTTTCATATTTTTTAAGTCAGGGGTCAAAATAGCGTTATCTTGTAACCTTGAGGCAAGAACAGGTCTTTGTCACCTTCCATAGTTAGGAGTTTGGCACGCTGTAACATTATAAGCCCTTGATTAATGATGTAATAGAGTGCTACTCAGTCAGGCCTTAGATAGTGGGTATTGTGGATTCGTGTAATGCCTTAGGACCCAACCTGGGAATTCATTCATAAAGACCTCTGAGTCTAGTGTCTCCTCTTAAATTAGGCGTTGGAATCTTGACGGGAAAACGACTACGACTCCCAGAATGCACTACGACCCAGATTAGCGTGCAGAGGTTCATGCTGGGATTCCTTCTCTTCCGGGGAAAAGAGGAAAAGCTTTTTTGAATTTGCGTCTGGAGGCTGAGGCTTTTCAGAGTCGCTGGTTCTCTTCTCGGTTAACCGTGAGTCTCTGGGTAAAAAGAAGGGCCTACCTCAGTTTTTCAGGCCTGGAAAGGTAATCGACAGCGCGCAGCACTCCTTTGCCCGCGAGCCAGACGGCATCTGCTGCGGCATCCGAAGAGGAAGCCAAGCATAGGGCTGTGTGACAGCGGCCGGCTCGCCAGGCCGGTAGGAACTGACCATCCCAGCCCCGAATCCCTAGGCCCAACGCTTTGACCCAGTTAGTATCGGGACTGGTTTCATGTCCTGGCCTTGGGACGTTGGCATGGACCTTTAGGCAGGCTCCGGCACCTCTCGCCGACCTCCACACATCTATCATCCACTTGCTCTGATCTAAGTGTTGGGGAGCTCAGGCCCACTCTTCTGGGTCTAGCTGTATCGCGGCCCGGGAAAAGAAGAAACTTCTCTGGGTGTCCTGTTCTTTGCACTGGTGGTTTGGGAGAATTTACATCAAAATCAGAGACTTTTCACTTGTCTGAGGAAAAAGGGGGTGGGGGGAAAAGAGGAAGTTGGGCGATCTTACAAAACTAAGTTTATTTAAATGGTGGGGATAGTTTCCTTATTTTCACTTTCTGTTTGTTTTAAAACAGTTTCTAGCTGAAAGATAGTCTAGATAGTAGAAAGGTTGTGACTGTGCTTGCTTTTAAAAAACGTCTTAGCAAAATCACTTTTGTGTCATAGCCAGAACTTTGTAAAACCCAGAAATGACTGCTGATTCAGTACAACACATTTTGAAGGCCGGACCTCAGATAGGTGAGGTGTCTCATCTAAAATTATGAAACCTGAGATTATAACCCAGTTCTCTTGACTCTGGAATCAGTGCTCTTTTTAACTCTGCTCACTGTGCTTTTATATTTTGGTTGGAGAGTGCAGCTCTGGAGCCTGACTGGGTTAGCATTTTTGGCTCACCATTTTTTGGTGCTGGTGACTTTGAGCCAGTTTCCTTCATTTAGAATGATCATGTGTGCCCAGTCAATTCAGTGGTTGCAACCACATGGACTATAGCCTGACAGGCTCCTCTGTACATGGGATTTTCATGGCAGGAATACTGGAGTGGGTTGCTGTGCCCTCCTCTACGGGATCTTCCCGACCCAGGGATCCAACCTGCGTCTCCTGCATTGCTGGTGAATTCTTTACCGCTGAGCCATCAGTGAATCCCAGAATGATAGTAATGGTGCTTAAATTAGTTTGACATGTAAAACTCTTTAACTGTTAACTGCTATTATGAAATTTGTTTATTTGTGCAGCTCATTATTAATAACTTTAAAAAGTTTTTGTATTTAGATATATTGGTTGATAAGGTTTCTTCTCTTTGTTTTCTCTTACTTGGCTTATTTTACCTGGGCGAGTTTATATACGTTATTTTTTCTTCACCTCAGTCCAGACACACTTTGAAATTTTTGAAAAATTGTTTATTTTAATATGCAGTATCATTGCCTTTGTTTAGGGATTCCTTGACGGCTCAGACAGTAAAGAGTCTGACCCAGGGCTCCATCCCTGGGTCAGGAAGATCCCCTGGAGAAGGAAATAACAACTCACTCCAGTATTTTTGCCTGGAAAATCCCATGGATAGAAGAGCCTGATGGACTACAGTCCACAAGAGTCAGACACGACTGAGCATCTTCACTTTCGCTTTGCCTTTGTTTTATCCAAACTATAAACTTGAAATACAGTAGTGAAGATTTGGTTGAGATTTATAAATAAATTCGTATATTTGAGGAACAGTAAGGACACTGAAGATGGAGGAGCCTGGTAGGCTGCAGTCCATGGGGTCGCTAAGAGTCGGACAGGACTGAGCGACTTCACTTTCACTTTTCACTTTCATGCATTGGAGAAGGAAATGGCAACCCACTCCAGTGTTCTTGCCTGGAGAATCCCAGGGATGGAGGAGCTGGTAGGCTGCCGTCTGTGGGGTTGCGCAGAATGGGACACGACTGAAGTGACTCAGCAGCAGCAGCAAGGACATTGAAAATTTCTTCATCTAAATAATCTAGTTATAAATAACAAATATAGTTGTTCCAAATCCTTTTATAAAATGTATTTTCTTGTTTTTCAGCTCTTACTTTCTAACATAAATAACATGTATTCTAACATAAATAACATGTATTCTAACATAAATAAACATTGTATTCTTTTCTAGTTACCTGCTCTACCATGCTATCTTGTGATATTTGTGGTGAAACAGTAACCTCAGAACCAGACATGAAGGCTCACCTCCTAATTGTTCACATGGAAAATGAAGTTATATGTCCATTTTGCAAGTTGTCAGGTGTGAATTATGATGAAATGTGTTTTCATATTGAAACTGCTCATTTTGAGCAAAATGAACTAGAAAGAAACTTTGAGAGGATCAATACAGTACAGTATGGAACTTCTGATAACAGGAAGGACAGCAGCCTACAGTGTAGAGCAGACATTAATTCAGGTATTCATTCAGCTTGTGCATCTAATCAGCCGAAGACTTCAGCTCAAAGCCTGCCAAAGGATGGTACTTTAAAACATAAAGACTTTTATTCGGAGAACTTAACTGAATCTAGAAAATTCCTGAAAAGTATGGAAAAACAGCCTGACCGAACCGAACTTAAAGAATCAATTTATGAAACAATGTACAGTCCTCCTGAATGTCCATTCTGTGGAAAAATAGAAGATAATAGTCAAGATATGGAAACTCATGTGAAAACAAAGCATGCTGATCTTTTAGACACTCCATTAGAAGGTAAAGTATTCATTTTATATAATAAGTAGCATTAGTCTCAATTTAATGTGTAGTATCCCAAAAGTTGGTTTGTAAATAAGATTACTACAAATGTGTTTTTAATTTCAGTTTATAGCATTGCTCATTTGCCATTACTATAATATGAAACTACTATAATGGCAAAGAGTTTTGATGCAAACAATACATGTTTCATCTACTTCGAAAGTAGCTGTAGAAACTTTCTGAGGAGAAGTAGACTCACAGTCTAGTTTCCAGAGGAAGAAAGTGAAAATGAAAGTGTTAGTTGCTCAGTCCTGTGTGACTCTTTGTGATCTCATGGACTGTAACCTACAAGGTTCTTCTGTCCATGAAATTCTCGAGGCAAGAATACTGGAGTGGGTTACCATTTCCTTCTCCAGGGGATATTTCCAACCCAGGGATGGAACCTTGGTCTCTTGCATTGCAGGCAGATTCTTTACCATTGAAGCCACAGGGAAGACCAGTTTCCAGAGGGTATTCTTTTATTTACCACCAGGCCAGTGGCATCTGGATCGTCTGGGATTCTGATTTTCTGTTACTGAGTTCTACTATGATTCTTTTTTGATTAGAGAGCAAACTTTATGATTTAAGTTCTTTTGAATTTGTTGAAGTTGTTGAAATTTGTTTTATGGCCTAAGATATGGGATGTGGTCTGTCTTAGCACATGTTCACATGTTCCATAGACATTTGAGGAAAAAAAAATGTATATTCTGCTGTTGTTGGATCAAGTGTTCTATATTTGTCAGTTACAGTGTGTTGTTTGATTGTGTTCAGATCTTCCATGTACTTATTGATTTCCTGTCTAGCTGTTCTACCAGTTTTTGGATGGAGGTTAAAGTTCCCAATCATGATCTCTGTATATCTATATATCCCAGTATATTTGTCTGTTTTTCCTTTAGGCTCTATCAGACTTGTTTCATGTATGAGGCTCTGTTGTTGGTGCATACACATTTAGAATCATGTGTCTCTTTGATACTGTTGATTTTTAAGAATAATTTATATATTGTGGATGCACGTCCTTTATTGGATTTTGCAAATTTTTTTTGCAAATATTTCACAGATATTTTCTCCCAGTCTGAGACTTGTCTTTTCATTCTCTTAACAGTGTCTTTCACAGATCAGAAGTTTTTACTTTTAATGAAGTTTGCCTTATTTGATTTCTTTTTTCATGGGTGGTGCTTTTGGTGTTGTATCAAAACTCTGCCAAACCCAAGGTCACCTTTCCCATGTTATCTTCTAGAAGTTTTGAATTTTACATTTAAGTCTGATTCATTTGAATAATTTTTATGAAAGGTTAAGGAGAGGGCATATATTTGTGTTTTGAATTTTAATAAATGCTATTTTTTAAGGAAGTTTCGGGTTTACAGTAAAATTGAATAGAAAGTACAGAGAGTACCCAAGTACCCCCGTCCCTGTATCCTCATAAACTCCTCTGGCATTCAACAACCAGCCCATACCAAGTGATACATTTGTCAAAGTCAGTGAATCTACATTGATGGCAATATCACCCAAAGTCCATGTTTATATTAGGGTTCACTCTTGGTGATGTACACAGGTTTTGACAAATGTATAATGACATCAACCCACCATTTAGTATTTAGTATCATACAGAATAGCTTCACTGCCCTGAAAATCCCCTGTGCTCCACCTGTTCATCCTTCCCTCCCTGTGGCCACTGGCTACAATTGATCTTTTTATTGTCTCCATATTCTTGCCTTTTCCAGAGTGTCATATAATTGGAATCATATGCCATGTAGCTTTTTCATATTGGTTTATTTCACTTAGCAATGTGCATTTAAGATTCCTCCGTCTTTTTATGGCTTAATAGCTTTTTTTTTTTTTTTACATTGAATAATCATCTTTTGGATGTTCCACAGTTTTTCTGTTCACCTACTGAAGGTCCCTTTGTTTGCTTCCAAGTTTTGGCAATTATGAATAAAGCTGCTATAAACTGTACTGGCTTTTGTGTGGACAGTAGTTTTCAATTCATTTTGGTGAACACAAGGGAATTTGTGATTTTGGATCATGTAATAATAGTGTGTTTGGTTTTATAGGAAATTGCCAGACTTTTTCAAAGTGATTGGACCATTCTGCATTCCCACCAGCAGTGAATGAGAATTCCTGTTGCTCGTGTCCTTGCCAGCATTTGCTGTTGTCAGTGATTTTGTTGTTGTTGTTCAGTCACTAAGTCACATCCAACTCTTCGTGACCCCCATGAACTGTGGCACACAAGGCTTCCCTGTCCTTTGATATATCCCTGAGTTTGCTCAAACTCCTGTCCATTGAGTCAGTGATGCCATCCAACCATCTCATTCTCTGTCACCCACTCCTCCTCTTGTCCTCAGTCTTTTCCAGCATCAAGGTCTTTTCCAAAGAATGGCTCTTCATATCAGGTGGCCAATGGCCAAAGTATTGGAGCTTCAGCTTCAACATCAGTCCTTCCAATATGTTCAGGGTTGATTTCCTTTAGGATAAACTGGTTTGATCTCCTTGCTGTCCAAGGGACCATCAGAAGTCTTCTCCACCACCATAGTTCAAAAGCATCTATTCTTCAGCACTCAGCCTTCTTTATGGTCCAACTCTCACATCCACACATAACTAGGAAAAACCAGAGTTTTGATCACACAGATTTTGACTATCCAGATTTTGGTTATTCTAATATGTATGTAGTGTTGTTTTATTTTAATTTGTAATTTTCTAATAACATCTTCCCCAGTATCAGCTAGGTCTTGGTCTTATAGAGGTACCATTTCTTGGGCAAGTTGTACCTGTCTGTCTGCAATGCTGGTTAATGGATGCAGCTCTTTGATCTTATGCTCCCAACTAGGGCATTTGATCCCAGTGTCCAGCTTTATGCTGAATGCTTGAATTCTGCATATCACCACTTAGTTTGGAGGGTACTGAGAATCCAGCCTACAAAATCCATTTCTAGACTGACCACTACTTACCATGTGATTTCCCTTTCTACTTCTCTTATTTTGACTACAGAGCTGAATATTATTGTTAATGTTTTCTTTCACTGTAGTGATAAGAGGTTTGTGCTTATGCTCAGTCTTTCATCTAGAAGTAGAAAATTGCTTTGAATCTAACTACAAAGCGCTTTTACTTAATAAAGTTAGTGAGTAGTAGACAGTCTTTGACTTGATATGAAAAATCTAAAGATTTTAAAAATAAAATCAACTAAATTATATCTCTAATACAGACTGTAATCAACTACTCTATGACTGCCCTATGTGTGGGCTTATTTGTACAAACTACCATATTCTGCAGGAACACGTTGACTTGCATTTGGAAGAAAGCAGCTTTGGACAAGGTACGACTATATGTTTAAAGATAAGGATGTTATGATTTAATTTCTACTTCCTAGGACATTATCTACTTTTTAGATTAGTGTTATAGAGGGGAAGAAAACACATTGGTTAAAAATAAATCTGTCCCTTAAAAAATTTTAATACAGCTTCAACTTGTCAAAAATTTTTCACAGAAAAGATTGTAAAGGATTAACTGGTGTGACCAACAATTGAATTAGGGGTGTACATCCAAGGTTTTGACCCAGAACATCAGAAGATAATGACACATTGTACCATTTTTAAAATCTTTTTGATTTGAAATTTGAGGCCATTCTTTTAGCAGCTGGAATTAATTGAATTTAACATCTTATTAGTAAAAATTGTTCATGAACTCAGAAGCTGCCATATGGCACATGTAATTTTAAAAAGAATGTGAAGTATGTGACTTCAAAGTTTTTCAAGTACATTTTCAACTACTCTTCTAGCTTCTTTAATACCACTGACTAGTTTTATAAGAGATTCTAAAATTTTCTTCTGTTCCCCTATCTTTTTTGCTAGTGACATTGATTAAGTAATCATGATGGTGCCTTAGAAGTGGAAAGATCCTATATGAGTTTCACAATTCCATTGAAACAAAATATAAAGTAGACCAAAAGAGAAACCAGTTGTGTTCTACTGGATATCAGTTTCTTAAGGTACATAGATATCTCCTGTCAATGCAGAGGTTTGTAGTATTCATTATCAACGATCCTAGTACCAGTTAGTGATGTCCATGGATAGCATTATACCGACCACTCAGCCTAATACCAAGATGAGAATTGCTGGAGTAAAGATGGAACAGTTCTTCACTGTGTTGGTTCTTTACTAATTACTGTGGAAGAATAACTCTGAAGTTGAGTTTCTGATAATTCTTTGTTTATGATAAGCTTTGTATGCTGCTGCTGCTGAGTCACCACTGAGCCCCCAGGGAGACCCAAGCTTTGCTTGGATACATGAGTTACTCTGTAACCTCCATAGGCTTACACATGGGCTGTGTGTACTCCATAGGCTGGAGTCTGAGGTGAATCTGAGCAAATCACTGTAGACAGCCTCATAAGTATGCTAAAAATCAGTATTGGATTGCATATCTCCACCAGTAGAAGTGGGGACCAGTTAGGAAGAGGTATCAGAGGCTGAGAGATTTGAAGGGAAAGAAAGAATATTCAGATACATAATTAAACCAACAAATTGGGAGGTCAAGGAGATGCTAGCCAGAGGGCACTGAATAATGGATGTGTAGGACACTGGATAGAGAGAAAAATGGGCAAGTTATACTATTTGCTTGAGGTCAGACATTAGGTTATGATCTAATATCTGTACTTTGCTCACTTGTTTTTTTATTCTCTTAATTATTTCCACATATCGCCCCCCCGCCCCCACCAAGTATTTCTCTTAAAAACCAATCTGCCTTATATGTATTTATGAGGGGCACCACTCCAGGGTGCTACTTAATTTCTCTTAAGTTTTGGTTTCTTCAATAGATAATAATACTTCCTAACTGTTATGAAGATCCAAATGAGATAATTGATGATAATTAATGAGAAGTGTTTGTCACAGCCTAAACATTCAGTGAATATTAGTGATTTAAGTGGAGGTTGTACCCTTATAGAGGCAGCTTAAGTTCTGCTGGATTTATACTCAGTGTTTCTGTGACATCATAGTCATGAATAAATGGCAAAATAATAGCCTTTACTCCATTTAAAAAATGTGTACTAACATATAAGTGAGCCTTGATTGCAGTCTTTTATTCTAAACATTAAAAATATATAATAGGTGTGAATAGAGTGCAGTGTTCTAGAGATCTAGAGTTGGCTCAACAGCTTCAACAAGAAGAAGACCGAAAGAGGAGATCTGAAGAATCAAGACAAGAAATGGAAGAATTTCAGAAGCTGCAGGTACAAAGATTAATAATAATCATATTATTTTGGTTTAGTTAGAGTTCTTGTTTTTCAGACATGCTGTTAAGACTTCAGCCTATTATTTTTGTCTTTATTTAATACAAAATTTTTTTACATATATTTTTTATAGTTCATAACAACCACCATTCATAAGTATGCATTTACATACTGGGGTAAACACTTCTTTTAAAGTGGCAGTCCCCAACTTTTTTGGCACCAGGGACCAAGACAGTTTTTTCATGGACCTGGAGTGGCAGGGGGAATGGTTTCAGGTTGATTCAAGTGCATTTTATTTATTATGCTGCTGATGATCTGACAAAAGTTTCAGACAGTGATGGAAGTGATGGGGAGCGGCTGTAAATACAGGTAAAACTTTGCTCACTCACCTCCTGTTAATCTCCGGCTATGCGGCCTGGTTCCTAACAGGTCATGAACTGGTACCGGTCTGTGGCCCTGGGGTTGGGGACCCTGATGTAAAGTATCTTACAGTCTTCCATACTCCATGAAGTTATTGTAGATTTTTTTTTTGAACGGCAGATGAAGAAATGGAAACAGAGTGCTTATGTAGCTTAACTGGTTCAGGATTGGGCAGTATTAAATGGTGAAGCGTACTTTTAAACCTATGTTAATGGAGAAAACTAAGAAATTGAGACTCAGAATTTTAAATGTTTGTATAAATACTTAAAACATAAACTTAGAATTAACGTCTCTTGAGCCTTAAATTCTTTTAGTGACTGCAGTTCAGGAATTTAGAAAGAACCATTTTTAATGGAAAATGCTTTTTTATGAAGTTTGAGCCAATCTTAGGTGAATGGTAGTATCTACTGAACTAAACTGGTAGCTTCTTTTATATTTTATCAGCTTTTTCTACTCTTTTCAGTCTTAACTTGCTGTAGACTATGTAGTCATTTGCTAATAATGCTTATAGATTTTAAATGTTCTTTTTGTATGTGCTTATAGGATAATGGGTGAATAAAAAGGGTTTATTTATGAATTAATAGGTTTGAAAATGTTCAATTAAACAGGTTTGTGTACCTGATGTCTTCTTAAAGCCTTTAATATACTAATATGCAGTGTACATATCATAATCTTCCTGAACTTGTTTGACCTTTAACTTTTTTTCCTCTCATTTCTTGCACATGGCTATTCTTTCTTTAGAATATTTAATTTAAGCTACTTTTCTCACCTGTGGTTCATCTATTTGCATAATTATTTTCCCACCAAGATTCAGAGGAAAAAAAAGTTGACTTTTCCTATATCTTCTCTACCTTATATTATCAATACAAAAAGTTTTCAGTGTTTAAGGGAGTATAAGTTTATTATGTAACTTTGCAGGTTAGTTGTTTAGATCTCAGAAATATTTTTGTAGGAGCTGTTTTAACATACTATTTTAGATTTTCTGTCAGTGTGAAAAAACATAGTTCATTTACTGCATAGAATGAATACCTGAGTGAATTGTGGATTAAGTAGGCCTTTTTAGGCTAGCCTAGGAACCAAGTAACAAGTACAGGTTCCTTGATAGGTTGTCTTGAAAAAAATCAGCAGTATGGTCAGAACTCATCTGCTTGTCACATTACCATTAGTAGGAAGATTGGATTCTCTACTTTCCCTACTTCAAGGAAAGCAAGTCTCTTGCCATGATGGTTGTTTGTAGAGAAAGGCTCTCTACAAAATCCTGTTACTAACTCAGGGATTTTTTTGTTGTGTTATCATTTTCATAAAAATCTGTAAGTTGGCTCATATAGAAGTCTAGAAACCAGAATGTTTCAAAATATATTTCCAGATACATAAAATAGTGATAAATTTCTCACCTCATTGATGTAAAGGGACATAAAAATTAAGTCATTTGTTTTTATGTTCAATAGAGACAATATGGTTTAGATAATTCTGGAGGGTACAAACAACAGCAGCTACGAAATATGGAGATAGAAGTAAATAGGGGAAGAATGCATCCATCTGAATTTCATAGAAGAAAAGCTGATATGATGGAATCACTAGCTATTGGTGTTGATGATGGAAAAACAAAAACGTCTGGTGAGTATTTAAACATCCAAATCATGGTTTTAATACTGCATACATCACTGAAGTAATAGGATTATTTGAATTGTGCTTGATTTTCACAACCCACAGTTTATATAGTTTTAGGTGAGACCATATATTCAAAGAATTTTTTGGTGTGTTGTTTTAAAACTCCTGAACTTTTATTTTTATAGTAAATGATTCACTTTTATCTTGTATCAATTTACTTGACATTTGAAAATGGACCTTTGAGAATAGTTTTTATTGAGAGCTTACTATTTTCCAGACAATTGCTGTCTAGTAGAATGTAAGTGAACCACATAAATAATTTTAAATTTCCAATAGTCACATTAGAAAAATAAAAAAAGTCTAGATGAAATTAATTTTAATATTTTTCCAGTATGTCCAAAATATATTTCAATGTGTAATCAGTATTAAAAATTATCAGTGCAGTATTTTGCAATCTTTGTACATTCTTTAAAATCCAGTGTGTATTTTAGTTTGCAGACTATCTGAGTTTGGACAAGCCACATTTCAGGTGTTCAGATAACCATATGCAAATAGTTTCTGCCATATTGTTCAGTATAGTTTTAGACACTAAGACCTTTATATATATTGTATCATGTAACTCTCAAAAGAAAAATCTTGTGTATTAGATTTTTCTAGATGAGGAAATTGTGACTTAGAGAGGTTAAATTACTTTCCTAAGGTAAGGTTGGGCTTCCCAGGTGGCGCTAGTGGTAAAGAACCTGCCTTCCAATGCAGGAGACATAAGAGAGACAGTTTCAATCCCTGGGTTGGGAAGATCCCCTGGAGAAGGGCATGGCAACCAACCCGCTCCAGTATTCTTGCCTGGTAAATCCCATGAACAGGAGCCTGGAAGGCTACAGTCCAGAAGGTTGCAAAGAGTCAGACGTGACTGAGGCAAATTAGCACAAGGTGAGGTTGCGTAGCTAGTTATTGGCCCAGTTGGTATTCACAATCACATCTGCCTTGTTCCAAAGAATGTATTTTTTCCTAATATTGTCCACATTTTTAAAAACAATATCTGTTAATATAGTTAAAAAAGATTATATGGAAACAGCTTTGTTCCTGCCACCCAGTCTTTATGAAACTTATGTATTTTAAACCCCTTGTGTACCCCTCTTTGATTTCTAATTTCTCCTCCTCCACAAAGGGAATCATCAACCCGAATTTATCAGTCTCATATATGTTTTAGTAATTTTATCTTGTATGTAAGTTTCCATAATAATATATAATCTTTTAATATTTTAAACAATGTGTAAGTTGGTGTACAATGTGTATGCTCTGATTGGATTTGCTTAAATATGTTGATTCTTAGAACTGTGCTGCTTTCACTTTGCTGAATAGAATTTGCTTTTGTGACTTACGTTGTTTCCAGTGTTTTATTCTTAAAAATTATGCACAGGTTTCCTCCTCAAAAGTTTCTTTAACATCCAGACTAGAAATACTAGGTTAAAGAGCATTTGCATAATTAATTTTGTTAAGAGTATTATGAAGTTGTTTTCTAGAGCATTTGTAACCTACATTAGGTCAGTGTGTTTTGACTCACACTTTATATTGTGACTCTTTTAAGTTTTTGCTATTTAATGGTGAGCTACATCTCTTAATTGTATTTCTCTGATGACTCCTGAGCTCGTTTCTTCTGTAAATAACCTAGTCCGTTTTCTCGTCTCTGTTGGGTTGTTTGTCTTTTTCTTAGTGATTTTTGAAAGTCCATTAAGTATTCAAGATATTAATTCTTCGTTGATTATATGAGGAGCAGTTTTCTTCTTCAAATCTATAATTTGCCTTGAACCCAGGTCTCCCGCATTGCAGGCAGATTCTTTACCCGCTGAGCCACAAGGGAAGCCCAAAAACACTGCAGTGGTAGCCTGTCCCTTCTCCAGGGGATCTTCCCGACCCAGGAATTGAACTGGGGTCTCCTGCACTGCAGGCAGATTCTTTACCAACTGAGCTATCAGGGAAGCCCACATTTTGTATATGGTGTCTTTAATTAGGCAGAATTATAAATTTGAATGTAATCAGGTTTCTCAATCTTTCCCTTTACTTGTGTCTTAAGTGTCTTATTTAAGAAATTCCTCCATCTTTGATATCATAAACATATCCCTTTATATTGTCTTTAAATATTTATACCCTTAAAATTGATAACCAGCAAGGACCTACTGTATAGCACAGGGAACTCTGTTCAATATTATAGTCGTAATGGGAAAAAGAATTTGAAAAAGAACAGAATTATGTATGACTGAATCACTTTGCAGTACACCTGAAATTATCACATTGTTAATGTTAATCAACTGTACTCAATATAAAATAAAAAGTTAAAAAAATTATATATATATATACATAAAAACAATTCCTTCATGTAGATCTTGGTATTTTTTTATGCCAATTGGAAGTAATTATATCACATAAAAATCAACTCACTGTGATAAACCATAATGAAGTTTTTAAATTGGGAGCAAATTGATTAGAACTGAGCAGAGAGAATGATGTCCAGCAGAATGTATAATAAAATGAAGAGATAAGGACATTCATTCAGCAGTGTACTTTTTTTTTTTCCCCCATTTATTTTTATTAGTTGGAGGCTAATTACTTTACAATATTGTAGTGGTTTTTGTCATACATTGACATGAATCAGCCATGGATTTACATGTATTCCCCATCCCGATCCCCACTCCCACCTCCGTCTCTACCCGATCCCTCTGGGTCTTCCCAGTGCACCAGCTCCGAGCACTTGTCTCATGCATCCAACCTGGGCTGGTGATCTGTTTCACCCTAGATAATATACGTTTCGATGCTGTTCTCTCGAGACATCCCACCCTTGCCTTCTCCCACAGAGTCTGAAAGTCTGTTCTGTACACCTGTGTCTCTTTTTCTGTTTTGCATATAGGGTTATCATTACCATCTTTCTAAATTCCATATATATGTGTTAGTATACTGTATTGGTCTTTATCTTTCTGGCTTACTTCACTCTGTATGATGGGCTCCAGTTTCATCCATCTCATTAGAACTGATTCAAATGAATTCTTTTTAATAGCTGAGTAATATTCCATGGTGTATATGTACCACAACTTCCTTATCCATTCGTCTGCTGATGGGCATCTAGGTTGCTTCCATGTCCTGGCTATTATAAACAGTTAAGCAGTGTACTTTCATGTGCTAGGCCCTGCAGATGCAGAAATGAAAAAGGCAAACAATTTCAATTCAGCATAATAAGTAATATGCTAGTGTTAGGAACCTTGCATTGTGTAAAACAAGCAGGACAATAACTAAGACTATGTCAGTAAAAAGGTAGAAGATGGAATTGGCAGGATTTACATATGCTCTTGAGAAAGAGGTTGATACTGGAAATGTATGAGACATCCATGAAAGGTGATACCCTTCTAAGCCTTCTAAATCTCTTTTCCACTTTAGGAGTTATGGAAGCACTTTACAGGTATTATCAGAATGCTGCCACAGATGTGAGGCGTGTGTGGCTTTCTGCAGGAGTGGATCACTTTCATTCATCTTTTGGTGATAAAGGTTGGGGTTGTGGTTACAGAAATTTCCAAATGCTGCTTTCATCATTATTGCAAAATGATGCTTATGGTGATAGCTTGAAAGGTATGTGAAATACAGACTCTGAATTTACCATTTATTAAAATACACATGATGTGGAATAATTAATATGTAGTATGCATATTAAAATTAATAGCTTTAATAAAAATGTATTTTAGTGGATATTTACATTAAAAATCTTCATTCTGGTTATAGAAAGAGAAAATGATATAGTAGATGTCAGAAATAGTTGTCTTAAAAATGATAGCTTCTTGTAGAATATGTGATGTACTGCTAAATATTATTCAGTACTTTAGTAATTGTCATATTACATGTTTGCTTTGTATAATTTTAGATATGTCAGTTCCTTGCATTCCAAAAATTCAGTCTATGATTGAAGATGCTTGGAAGGAAGGTTTTGATCCCCAGGGTGCCTCTCAGCTTAATAACAGGTTACAGGGAACAAAGGCCTGGATTGGAGCATGTGAAATATATACCCTTCTCACCTCCCTGAGGATAAAGTATGTACCTAAAAAGCCAAGTTAATGTTATTGTCATATCTAGGAAGTTTTTGTTCTTTGTGTTTTTTATCAAAGGGATGGTTTAAAAATAAGATTTAAGTGGCATTAATAAAATGAAAGTCTTACAATGAAAACCAGCCACACATACCCTGTTTCTTGCTCTTCTGTATTCTCAAGTCTTATTTCTTAGAGACGCTGTCACTTTCATTGTTTTTAAATAAGATGCTTTCATGGCTTTTTCTTGGTTTGTCAGCTTTAGGCATTGTCTGTTGCATTCTCCTTATATCTCCCACCTGTTTCTCCTCACTTTCTATAATACGGTTAAATCTCAGTTTTTATTAAGGTAGAGTCAACTATGTAAGTATTATTCACTGATGATTTTATGTCTTTCCTGAAAAGCTTTTTAAAGCTTTCCCTAAGAATCGCCTTTCCTTTTCCCTTTTACTGTTTGACTGCATCATGCTCACGTTTTTACAGATAACTCCACTTACGTAATCTGAGGTACTCCTGATTCCTGGAGATATTTTTCCTGAAGCCCATTGTCCTCTTCTGTAGTCTGGATTGTTTGCTTCTAGATCCTTTCCATAACTCTAATCGTGTTGTATTTCTTCACTCTGTTGAATTGGATCCTGGAGTTTTTCCTGGATTCCATGTCTTTCTCGTTTTTGGATTATTCTCTTTTACTTGAACACTTCTTTTATTAGCTTCCTAAGAAAGGATGCCTAGTCTTATTACTGAGTGATAGTTTGTGTTGCTGTATTATTCTTAACTCAAAATCATTTATGAATCAGATTTTGTCGTTCCTCTACCGGCTTCTCACAATCAGTATTACTTAATGAGAAGGCAAGACGTACGTGGAGAATCCCGTGGACAGAGGAGCCTGGTGGGCTTCAGTCCATGGGGTCGCAAAGAGTTGGGTATGACTGAGGGACTAGGCACATAGTGGATAAGAGCTTAGACGTTTTGAAGTGAAGTTGCCTACAGCTGATTCTAGCTCTCTGCTTACTAGCTCTATGACTTGACTTGTTCGTACCCTAGTTTCACCATTGAAAAAAGAACATGTAAATAGTGACTGCTTCACAGAGTTGTAGTGATAATATAGTGCTTAAGACTGTGACTGGCATGTAGTAAGGGCTTAAGGGTTCACTGTTGTTTGATGAGTATGATCTCTCCATTTTCTTTATTTTGCTTTCTTGCACTCCTGTTTGTTGGCCTCTGAACTTTTTTGACTTTTTGAGTTCACTGGTCGTGTATCACTTTTTGATCTTTGCTTTTTGTTTTACTATCTGGATTCTCAACTTTATCTCCTCACTACTTTATTGAAATTTTTATTTTAACAATAATGTTTTTCAATTTTAAGGAGTAATTTCATAGCCTCACAGCCTTTTATGGTTGTAAAATTTTTCTATTCTTTGCATTTTTGTTTCCTCCATGTTAAATTAGTTTCATGTCTATTTATTTTAGTGTGTTCATTTAGAAGACTTTCTTGTAACTTTTAAAAGTCCTTACTGTTTTTCCTAAAGTGAAGAATGCAGCACTAAAAAAGCTGATTGGCAGTCCTGTAGGGTTTCATAGAGCTTGTAGTTGAGAAAACTTCGTTTCTGTGGTGGAAGATTGCTGTGTGGTTGGAGACTGTCAACTATTAGTATAAGAGAGAGGTCTTTTCTCAGAGTCCATTCTTGCCTGTAGTTCCTCCATCAGTAGAGGTGAGGAGTTGATTATTGATTTGCTCTATTTATTCAACCTTCCAATTAATCTCTGTTTTCAGCCTCAGTACTACCCTACCCAATACCTGGTATTCATTAAACTTCTGTCCTCTTTTGGGTTTTAAGAAAGTTGTCTCTATTTATTTGTATTCTCTTTTATGTTTCCTCTCTCCTGCTATCCATTTTCCAGAAATGTGTGCCTGTTTCTTGTCGGTCCCTATTCTTTTTCTCCATAGGTGTTGAAATCATTTTCTCCTTCAGTATTATGTTCTTGGGCTTTCAAGAGGCATCAGAGATAAATGCTTATGATCGTCTTTAATAGAAAGTTTGCCTTAAGCTTCATGACTATATATTTCCTTTTATGTTTGTTTCCAAGTCATTTTGCCAGTGTTTTATATCATTTCTATATATGAGTTATATTCAGAAATAAAAATACTTCTTAAATTTTAAATAGAAAAATGAATGTGTGTATAATAACTTTCTTGAATTATTAAATTCAAAGGACTGTTTTGATGCCCTTTAAATTTTTCTTCTTTTCCTTTTTGACAGTCTGTTCACACCTTCAGATTATTTATACTATATCATGTTTTGAGCTTTTAAGTAATTTTTAAGGAAAGGGAAGTTTTTGTTTAAAGTACCTGATATATCAAGCTGTTTTCTTGGTACCTGAAATAAATTAGTTCTTTGTAAAGCCTTTTTATTACTATACCCTCAATTTGTTTACTAGTTATTTAAATGTCTTCCTTTTGCTGTCTATGAATTTATCCATAGAATACTATTCTAATTCTAAATCTAAACCTGTAGTCAACTGCTAACCCAAGATCTCTGTTCTTACTTTTTGATAGCTTCTCCAGAAATTCATTTCAATATTTAAAACTCAGGAGTAATCAGCTGAAAGTTATCAACCTTAAACTTGCTGATGCTGAAGATAGCAACTAGTACAATGTGGGTGTATTTGGAAACTTTATGGCCAAGCAAGACAAGAACAGGATATCTGTGCTATACTTTAAAGTGAAAATAAAGCTTTTAATTGTTTTTCCTTTCCTTTACACTCAGTCTTTTTAAAATAGTTGTTGAAAAGTGTAAATAATACTCCTGGTTAAAATAATTTGATTTATTCGTGGTTGACTTCCTCTTGAGGAGACAGTACCAGCGTGATCTGTTGCCAAATAGTAGATAGATAGATGTATAGATGGGGGTACACACAGGTTTTCTGTGACCTTTACAGGTATTCTTTTCTTGTCTATTATTGAAATTTGAGAGAACTGACAGGAAAAATATTTAGGATATTTTTGATAGCTCCTTATGGCTGCTGAGGAATCAAAAATCAACTTTTAATTAATCATCAGGTTTAGAGACTTTAGAATAAAAGTCCCCATGTCTCAGGTTATATGTAGACTCTTTAAAATCAGGTATGATTCTCATTTACTACGAAGGGAGATTTTCTGTGTGAGAAAATTTTTGTAACTTTGATAGCTGTCATCAACCTTATTTTTTTATCAACCTATTTAAAGAAATTCCTCCTAAAATAACAGTTTTCAGATAAATAATAAAATTTTATTTCTTCTTAGAAAAATAATGATGAAATAAAATTAATTAAAAATGTTTGCATTTTATAACTCCATTGATAAAAAAGTTTTAAAAATATTTTCTAAATAATCCATTTTGTCAATTTTTTTATAGATGCCGTATTGTTGACTTTCACAAGTCAACTGGTCCTTTGGGTACACACCCTCGCTTATTTGAATGGATATTGAGCTACTATGCTTCAGAGAGAGAAGGAAGTCCAAAAGTAGTGTGTACATCTAAACCTCCTATCTATCTTCAGCATCAAGGTTAGTATAATTTATAGATACTGAGTGTAACTTATAAGATGATTTATTTATATAAGACAACTAATTAGCTTTTGCTTTAGAGTATGTTAAGATTCTGATAATGAGAGAAGCATACTGACATTACTCTGATTTTTAGAGCTATATCGTCATCATAATACATTGCAGTAATGGGTGATATCCTTGATATCTGGGGGTACCTGATTCAGGGCTACCTCTTCCTTTATTGTTCATCGTTAATTTTTTTCAGGACTTTTCTCACTTCAATGAGGCCTTCCCTGACCACCCTTTAAAATTTTTTAGCTCATTTTTCTATCCCTCTCTAGCACTGGCGTTTCCTTACCCTCTTCCCTGCATTATTTTGCTTTAGCTAACATGTATAGACTTTATTCATTTACCTTGTTTATGGAGTATTTCTTCCTATTAGAATGTAAACTCCATGAAAGCAGACATGTTTGTTTCGTTTGCTTTTGTCTCACTAACTGCCTGGAACAGTGCCTGATGTATGGGTATTTCATGAAATATGTCAAGTGGATGATTTGGATTGACAGGAAGAAGGAGAAGTAAATGTTAGGAATTTCATTGTTTAGGATATAAGCTATAAAAATTAAGCCCTTCCCATTGAAATTTTCTTATATATAAATTAACTTTTGTTTACCTTTTGGTAAACCATGAGTTTTTGTTCTCCAGCAGTTAAATTTCAAATCCTTTTATCTGAGATCACTTGAATAAAAAGGACAATGGGATTAGGAAAGGAAACTAAAATATTTGGCATAGTAGAAGTAGAATATTTTGCCATGAAGCCTTTGGAAAACTAAAATTGAACAAAAGAAAACTGAAGGTTAGGAAGTAGAACTAAAGTTTTGTGTCTGAGAACTGAAAGAACTCAGATAACCAATATGTCAGAGGGACTGACTGTATTTATATTCAAAACACACATAAAAAGTATATATAGGGTGTCTATATATATGTGTGTATGTGTATAGTAACTTACACCTATATGTAGCTGCTCAAATAGGTATCTCTGTCACATTTATATATGTACTCTTTTTTTAATTTTTCTATAGGTCATAGTCGAACAATTGTTGGAATTGAAGAGAGAAAAAACCGAACATTATGTTTACTGGTATTTGATCCTGGATGTCCTTCTCGAGAAATGCAGAAACTCTTAAAGCAAGACATGGAAGTTAGCACTCTCAAGCAACTACGGAAGTTTGTGGGGAATTTAAAACATAAACAATACCAGATAGTGGCAGTAGAAGGTGTGCTTTCTTCAGAGGAGAAAATTGTAAGTATCTAAATTTTTCATGTGACGCTTGGACAGGTTGAACTTCAGAGTATAAAATTTTTAAGTTAAAAATCAATGTTATTCCTTTGTAACTCCTAACACCTCAGTCTATAACATTAGATTGGCAAAGATATGTTGTTGTTCACTACGTCATTTAATTCCAGAATGGACATCTTGAAATTTCACATGATACCCAAATATTGTCAAATACTTTGCTCAGAACTTCATAAAAATATTTAATTTTATAATACATAATTTAATTTTGATTATCAGGGGAGTAATGAAAATGGCAATAGTATGATAAGAAAGTCTAACTTAATCCAAGGAGTTCCAGCTCATATTGGTCTTAGTTGATTAAATGTGATTCTAGAGATTCCTGAGGCTCTGTGTTAGGCACTTGAATATATTGGATGTACTATTGGAGATATAATTATCACACTATTGACAGAGTTAAGTTCTCTGAGGGACATGTTTTTCTTTTAGATTCAAGAACTGTTCATACACATAATACTTAGTGGATATATACAATTCCAGAAATTAACTCCAGTAGTGTTGTCTCTTTATCCCTTGCATTTAAGTGATGAGCAGTACATTATAGAAAAATTCCTAGGAAGTGGAACCCCTCCATTTGTATAAACAGAAGCTATATGGTAGCATATCAAATCTAGAAAATGCACAATTCTCTAATCTTGAAGAGAAAAAGTCCCTATTAGAGTACTCCACATTTGTTTCCCTCTAAAGAGAGAAGGGCTTCCCTTATGGCTCAGCTGGTAAAGAATCCTGCAATGTGGGAGACCTAGGTTCAATCTCTGGGTTGGGAAGATCCACTGGAGAAGGGAACACTTACCCACTCCAGTATTCAGGCCTGGAGAATTCCATGGACTGTATAGTCTGTGGGGTCACAAAGAGTTGAACACGACCGAGCGACTTTCACTTTCACTTTCAAAGGGAGAAGAGACACCGCAGTAGAGAAGAGCAGTTATGAAGAATAATAGAATCATGAGGAAAGGACTAAAGTTGTTTGAAATGAGATCTCTTTCATTTAGAGAGAGTAATCTTTGTAGCCTCACAACTTGGGATATAAAGGCAAGGATTGTTGAAGAAGTTCTTCAATTTAATTATAAGTGTCTTTGCAAATGTTTGTGCAAAGAGGTTTCTTTGCAATGACTTAAATACAAAAATTGCATTCCTTTTTTTAACCCTATCATTTATTTGGCTGAATAAAGTTAGAAGTTAATTTTAACTGTTAGAAAAAGCAAGATGCTTGTTCACCAATATACAGATAACGTTTGAGATCATAGATGAGGTTAGATAACAAAGATGGAATTTAGCTGAGTGTTTTATTTGGCTGTTGTCCTTCTGGTCTTGAAAGTGAGGCGTTGGTGGTATTTCTCTGCTCATAGTCTCATCTTTATCTCTCCTTCCCTGTTTTTACTTGTCTCTCTGAGTTTCAGCCAGATTTTTACTTTTGATTCATTATTCCATAAAAAGGTGATATTTTAAAAAAATTTTTTGTGTTTTATCTTTATCTCAAATTTTCTTTAATTTTTTATGGCTTGACTTTTAAAATGATTTCCTAAATTTGAAGTTGTACTATTCCTTACAGGATTTTCATTATCTAGAAAAAAAATCCCAGATTTCAGTTTTTTTGATACTAGATGATAATGCATATTTTAATTAATTGACTTCTCACATACTTAACATTTTTAAAATTTCTTTTCAAGGCTAGGAGACAAGCTTCTCAAGTCTTTACAGCTGAGAAGATCCCTTGAAGAAGTCAGCATTGCAGTGATTGTGGAATTTTACTTTGTTTTCCAAATTCTGGTATTAACCTTAATGCAACATATGAATCTGTGGATTTTCTAAATACTCCATTTATGTTTTAATTTCTAAAATGCCTAAATTATACCTTTAGTGCTTCATTGTTTAGTAATTATTCCAATAAAATATCTTGCTTGCATTGTGAGTTTTGTATTTCTTGATTTATTCATGTTTTAGAAACTAGTTTTGTGTTATAGTCATATGACTATTTGTTGAGTTCTAACTCGTGTTAGGTATTCTCAGTATTTTGCATGTATTAATTAGCTTGATTTCCAAAATATTTTATAGTTCTGAGATAAATACTGTTATTAGCCCCATGAGGAAGCTGAAACTTGCGAGATTAGTAATTTGCCCAAGAAAGTGGCCCTAATCCAAGATGTGAACCCAGACTGTCTCACCTCCAAGCTCTTACCATTAGAGCATTCTGCTTTATTCTGTTATTAATATATATGTAATGAAATTCCCTCCTCACTAGATAGAAAGAACCTTAATACTTCATAGGCATAGTTCTGAAAAGAGTAATTTGCTTTTGTTAAATATTTACACTCTTATATAACTGTGAGAGTCTTATGTTTAATGTGTCCTGTAAGAAGGAATCTTTCAGTTTCATGTTAGATTTGCGAGTTAAGGTTGAAGCAAGAATCTTATTCTGACCAGTTTTAAGCAGAAAAGAATTTGTTCAAATTATCAGAAGTTCTCAGAATCCGCAGGTAACTAGGGAACTATTCTAGAACAAAGGCAACAGTTGAGGCTAGAATATGGCCTAATAATAACAGGGGCAATCAGGTTAGGAGTCGAGGTAGAATGTCTGCTTAGATTTCAGATTCCAGAGAAGGCACATCTAATTAGTATGTGACCGTCTGCCATGGGTCAGAGGCACTTTCTCAAAAAGAAATCTGGGTAGATGAAAAAAGATATTAAAAAGGAGAAGCAGTAAGGGGCTGCTACCCCATTAAAAAGTGAACAAGAACTTACCTGAATGAAGTTCTATGAATATTATCTATTGTATTAAATACTAAGTGTTGCACTCCTGGAATGAATAGTATTGCCAGTTGGAAAATTATAGAAAACCTCCTTTCTAATACTGTCATTCAGACTGGTAAACAGGTTTCCACTCTATATCCCCATGCAGTTCTGGTGCTTCATGCCATCATTATCTCTTACCTAGACAGTGTAATATCCTAACTGGTCTGTTTGTCTTGATCCTCTGTCAGTCCATCTTCCACACAGAAGCCAAATTGTTCTAAAATACAAATACGATTTTGTGACTGCCTGGTTGAGTCCCGCTTATTGCTCATGGTTAAAATCCAAACGTCCTACACAATCTGGGCTCTGCTTACCTCTTCAGTTTCATCTCTCACCATGCTCAAAGTTTCACTCCTTTCAGCCTAGAGTCCTTTGCCAAAATACAACTGGTGCTGCCTAGGACTCTTTCCCCCTTAGTTCTCCTCTTAGAAGGGCTTCCTGAACTGCTCAAGTTTGGATTAAATACACCTTCTAAGGGTTTGATAAGCAATGTTGCTCGAAGGTAAGATCACTGATCTGCAAATTGCCAGTCTATGACAAGAAAATTACAGAAACTACAATTACTGATACTTTTATTTTACACAGATAATAACCATGGAGTAGAAAGGTTTTTTATTTTTATTTTTTAACTGGTTCTTCACCACAGGGCTTGACAAACACTATACTATGGCATAATATTTGTATCACAAAATATTTCCCTCCTTGAATGTAAGCTCCTAAGATTTCTGAAGCAATGCCTAGTTTTTAACAGTAGCCTTGGAGTGCCAGGGATATAGGATTTAAAAATACTTTTTTAGTGAATAAAAATAACTAGTTTAGAAAAGCAGTGATAGAAAATATCAGTCTGAAGTCTTTGGAGGTCCCAGCTAGCCATCTCTGCAAATAGTTTTCCCCCAAATCAGATAAAAACCAATTTCTATAGGATGAAAGAAGAGTTACATTGAGAAATTTCTTTAAGAAGTAACAGGTAAAAGCTAAAAAATTTGAATGTTCCTACAGTCTTGGAGCAGGTAATGGAATTGTATACCCTCTCCACATAGAGGGTTGGGGGGAATATATATGTATATACAGATAGATGTATATACATACAGTATTTGCAACAGTATCACAAATTGCTGAAGAACACATGCTCTAATTTGGTTATCAATATTTTTGGTCTCAGTATTCCTTGACACTCAAAAAATATTTAAGCCCCCCAAGTAGCTTTTGTGTGGTATATATTACCATGTTTGCCCATTAGAAATTCAACCTGAGGCTTAAAAAATACAGAAGTACATAATTCGGTTAGCTGAAGCCATCAGAACAGTAATTAAGAAAATGTCATTTAGCCTCTGAAAAATCTGTTGAGCATCTTTCTAAAAGTACATATTAATAGTCCCAAATGTGAAATTCCAAATTTTTTATTTTCAGGGAATGATATTTTACACATGAATAGTTGTAATTTATATATATAAATCAGTCCCAAATAAGGAGTATGTGTGTATCAGTCTCATAAGACTGGGCTAATTCTACTTGTATTAGTCATAATCATCTTCATCATCTTCCTCTTCCTCAGTTTCTTCATTCTCCTCTGTTGAATCTGCTGCTGCTTCTTGTGCAGCCCTGAAAGCCTGCTCCTCTTCCACAGTAGGGTCATCCATTTCTGTAATTTCTGGTCCACTGGGGTACTCTTGATAAACGGGTGGTGGAACTGGAGGTGTATAGCTGTCTGGACTATATTTATGACCCCAGCCTATGTAGAGATTTTCAAACTTTCTGTAAGTTAAAAAAAAAAAATGTAGATCATATAATTTTTCAGTAAGAAAAACTTATCCTTTTTGGTAGGAATAAAGTACTTAAGAGTATCATAGTCCCATAATGTTAAAACAGTACAGTATATTTAAAATGCACTAGAGATGAAATATCCCTACACGATTCTTCTACCACAGGGAGTTGTGTGTGTTTGTGCTCAGTTGTGTCTGACTCTTTGTGACCCCGTGTACTGTAGCCCGCCTGGTTCCTTTCTGTCCATGGGATTTCCCAGGCAAGAATACTGGAGCTGGTTGCCATTACCTCTTCCAGCGGATCTTCCCGACCCAGGGATTGAACCCACATCTCTCACATCTCCTGCATTGGCAGGTAGATTCTTTACCACGCACAACCTGGGAAGCCCACAGGGGGTTACTATGATCCAAACTGCTCAAGCTGGTTAAGAAAACATAGAGCCAGACCCTGTCAAAATGTACCCTACACCTGGACCACAGCCTTTGATCTTCTAATTATTTTCAGAAAAACAAAACAACAAAGTTAAAATTTGCATACATTCCTTAGAGTTAGGAACAATTAAGAAGTTGCCAATCTAGCAAACGGCTGCATGAGGAGTTGGGCTTGTGGTTAGAAACCTATGTGTGATTTTTCAGGTCCAACCTTGGGCAATCACAAAAGCTTCCCCTGGTAGACCTCATGGAGAAAACTGCTCTCTCCACACCAGACTTGGTGCACACCCGGGGCACTGCAATCTCAAAGGAGTTGTGGGCAAGGACTCTGGCCCCTCTGGCCTGTCATGCTCTTGATAGAATTGTGTTTCTGGCCCAGGTGCCTTTATTCCCAAGCCTCTTCATCTGGGGCCTTTAGCAGAAGTCTTCAGGCCCCTCTGCCAAGGCTTCCTAATGGGGGTTGAGTAAGAAAAGAGGAGACCTTATAGATGCTTTCCCCTACTCTGCCTCAGTACCTAGTAGCTTTTTTGTTTTGTTTTTGATTTTTGGCATTATGGCATGTGGGATCTTAGTTCCTCGACCAGCGATTGAATCTGCATCCCCTGGAGTGGAAGCTCAGAGTCTTAACCACTGAACCACCAGGGAAGCCCCAGTACCCAGTCCTTTTTTCTAGCCCTCCCCACCTTCCTCTGGTCACAGGTCCATACAACTGCAAGAGCCTTATGTTGAGGACTTCCTGGTCAGTGGGATGACCTCACAACTGTGCTGACCCATCTGACTTTCCACCAGTGTGGCATTCCATGTGGGCAAATGGAATGAGGTGGTGGACAGCAAGTAGAATCAGTGCTTCAACTTGCTTATGCTATCACAGTAAGTGATTAAAGGCTTGAAAACACTTTCATTTTTGGCTTGTTGATCTCATGGCTACTCTGACATTGGACCACTTAGTTCTCCAGCTCAGCCAAGCTTCTGACCTTAGGTTACTAAGTAAGAAATGGAAGCATAAGACAAAAGGATATGCTCTGGGTGACAAAAGGACATTGACTATCCTCTTATTCTAATTCTCTTGAAAGTGATAGCCTAAATCATACATATTTTAAATTATCTTTTCTCAAGATATCTTACAAAAATGATGACTCAATTTAACACTGCTTAGAATTACCTCCATGAAATGATTATCAATTACTCAAATAACCGTAGAATAAAAAACATTTTAGCTCCATTAATTGGATAATTCAGATGAAAACGCAGAAGTCTGAATTACTCTAATGTTCTGAATTTGATGCTTTGTTGTATAAGATGGATGTTGTTTGAATTCATCTTATGCCATTACAGACTTGGCATGCCAAAGAAGAGTTAAAACAGTAGTAAGTTAACATTCCAGTGATAACTTATAATTTCCAGAAGTTAAATCATCAAAATAACAGCCTTACAAGTGGGCACATACTTACTTGCCATTGGAAAAGGCATATGCTCCAGGCCAAAGGTTGGATCTAAGGACTGCAATCGCATATTGAGGAATGAGATTTGAGGATAACCGTGTTGTCCAAGGCGATGTATTCTGGATCTCTGTAAACCAAAGAGAAATTCAAAATAGATTTAACTCCTAAATAGACAAGCATGTACTGTGTAACAGAAAAGCTATATTTATAAACCTTAAAACACACACACACTTGACATAGAAAAGTTAAAACATCTGTTTAACATAGGATCAGGAGGGTATTATATGAACATCGTGGAACAATGAAATTTGAAAAAAAATGTGTGTTTATATATATTTGTGTTTATATATGTGTGTACATTTGAACAACAGAGAAAATAAGTTTTACCAATGGAGAGGAGGCCTGTGTGGTAGGGGGAAAAATATGTGATGACCAAATCATTATTGTGAAAGAGAGCTAGGGTTTGGAGCGTGAACACTCCAAAACTGAATAGGAAGAAAAGAATAGGAGAACAATAGTATATTGGAAAAAAAAAATAGTACTCCATGATACTTTACTCTATGTCATGTGTTTACGATCTGTAGAATGCAGAACAAGTATGATTAAAAAAAAAAAGATAACTGTCAGCATTTCTAGTAAGAGAGCCAACTTATGTTTCCCCTCTGCAATACACTCCTGCAACCTCTGTCCTAGAAAGTTCTCTGTGGGGCTGGTCACATTACACTCTTTACTCCCACCATTAACTACAGTGTGTGTGTGTGTGTGTGTGTGTAAAGGTTTCCCCCACTATCCAAAAGTAGAGCGCTCCTATGAAACCTTTTGTAAGCCGAAATGACATAGAGCAAAGAAGCAATTACCTTAGGACACATCTTGCTAATAGATTGCCAAGATAAACTGAGATAAAGCACAGAAGCTCCAAACACAATTCAAAGCTATGACAACTTGATGCTGAGTGTAGTTCCTGGGGAAGGAACTTGGAGGTGCCGCTCTGGCAGCCTGAATTGTGTGGGGCCCTATAACTACTCACAGCAAAAATGCTGAATATTATTTTTGTTTTGCCTTTAAAAAAAATTTATATCAGTGAAAATTGGTACTGATGTAGTTCTCTCATAAAAGCAAAGTGCTGTAAAGTGATTTTTTGAAAAGCAAGAAATACCTGTGTATATATTAATATATGGGTTTCCCTCATAGCTCAGTCAGTAAGGAATCCGCCTGCAATATAGGAGACCCCGGTTTGATGCCTGGGTCAGGAAGATCCTCTGGAGGAGGGCATGGCTACCCACTCCAGTAATTCCTCCCGGGAGAATCCTCATGGTAAGAGAAGCCTGGTGGGCAGCAGTCCAAGGGGTCACAAAGAGTAGGACACAACTGAGCAACTTAGCATGCAGCATGTCACCATGCCAAGATCTTATGTTATTTGGACTATATTCCCCACACTCTACATTTCATAGCCATGAGTGATTTATCTTGTAACTGGAAATCTGTCTCTCCTAATCTCCCTCACCCAATTCTCTCACCCCCCCACAATATAGTATTTTCTAATTAAGGCATGTACATTTTTTAGATATTATGTTATTGTACACTTAATAGACTGCAGTAGAGTGTAAACATAATTTTTATGTGCACTGGGAAACCAAAAAATTGACTCATTTTACTGTAATATTCACATTTTCTGCAGTGGCCTGGAATCTGTCTTACAGTATCTCCAAGGTATGTTCCTATACGGGCTTCCCTGGTGGCTCAGAGGGTAAAGCGTCTGCATGCAATGGGGGAGACCAGGGTTTGATCCCTGGGTCGGGAAGATCCCCTGGAGAAGGAAATGGCAATCCACTCCAGTACTCTTGCCTGGAAAATCCCATGGACAGAGGAGCCTGGTAGACTACAGTCCATGGGGTCGCAAAGAGTCAGACACGACTGAGCGACTTCACTTTCACTTTCATGCTCGTATATACATGTGTACATATTTATGTATGCCTGTATACATGCACACACACACATATATATACATATATGGACACAAATACATATGTAGGATATGTAAAATTACCTAAATCTTCAGAGATTGGTGTCAAGAGTGGAGGTCCCACTTCCTGCTCTAGGTCGTCAGGCTCTTCTCCTTTTTCTTCTTCTTTTTCTTCATCTTCTTCCTCCTCTTCCTCCTCACTTTTTTGTATGGGGTTGAACCAATTACAGCGCCCCTGGGTAAAAATACTGCAAGATCTAGTGATCTAATGAGGACCTTAAAATGCCAGAATATTCCTTTGGATTGAAGTAAGTATCTGCATGGTGTTCCACTGTGTGGCATATTGATCATTCATTCATTCAACATATATTTACCAAATGCTATCTTGATCTATGTTATTTCAAGCAAAATATTGTTACAGGGTATTTATATATTAAAATTATTCAAACCTTAGTGAAAAGGTAATAATGCATTTTACTAATTTATATGACAGTAAGTTATTATTATTAATAGCAACAATGTGATAATAAGATTAGGTATGAAGTTTTGAGGTTATAATTTCTCATTTAATTAACTCATTTAAGAATATCTCTTATCTACATCAAAGTATAGTGAAGATATTCTACCTGCCAATGAGACCGTTTAATGGACTGTTTAAGAGTGTGGACTCTGGATCCATTCTGCTCATTCACATCCGAAACTTATTAGATATGTTTCCCTTGTGACATTTCCTAAACTTTCTGCCTTAATTTCCTCATCTGTACCATAAGGATATTAGTCTTTTATACAGGTGTGAGTTTTAAATGAGCTACTATATATAAAGTGCTATTAAAAACTGGCAGAATAGATTCTATGTAACTACTCTATGACACTTGTTTTTGTTAAAATCTTTTATTGTTCATGCAAAAAAAGTTCCTTGGCTAATAAAAATAGAATAAAAGAACTCTTCCCAAAATTAATGTACCCATTTATATTTAACATGTAAAAATAATTTCACAACACATTTAAACCTAAATTCTTCCATAACTTGCCAAATACTCCATGTGTGTGCTTAGTTGCTCAGTTGTGTCTGACTTTTAGCAACCCCCTGGACTGTAGCCCACCAGGCTCCTCTGTCCATGGGGATTCTCCAGGCAAGAACATTGGAGTGGGTTGCCATTCCCTCCTCCAGGGGATCTTCCCAACTCAGGGATCAAATCCTGGTCTCCAACATTGCGGGCAGATTCTTTACTATCTGACCCACGAGGGAAGCTCAAATAAAATAAAGCCCATTTTACTTCCATTTGGAAATAAAATCTGTTTGAAGATCCTGGGTCTAAACGACTTGACAATTATATACCACTTTGGGTTTAGATTTTTTTAATTATCTCTGTCTTTGTCTACAGTCTGAAGGCCTTTGTCTTGAATATACTGTGTGCATTATAGACAGAATTTAACAAATATTTATTGACTAGCTGATAGGCTGAGAATTGCAAAACTCCTACCTGAGGGAGGATATGTTGTACATGATGAACCCAATTGGATAGGGATTCCACTAGATCAATCACTTGGATGCCTTCAAAATCAGGGTTTTCTTCAAAGCTATCTCTCCCACTTTCTATTTCTTCTTCCTCTTCTCCTTCTTCTTCACCAAAATGATAGAATCCTAGAGGGCTGACATGGGTCCCTGCTGAAATTCTGGCAATTTGTGCTCGTAAGTAATTACTCTCATTTCCTGGGAAGGGTGGGTAGCTTATAATGGGGGTATCTAATTGCCCAGTGAAAAACTTCTTGATTTTTCTTGCAATAACGATTTGTGCAGGTGTCACTGCTGGTAACTTCACCCATGGTCTTCCTGGTTCATTGCAAACAAAATAGACATATTTGTTGGCACCTGTTCTGCTTTCTTCTTTTGGAATGGCCTGAGGGGCCCTGTAAAAGGGCCTTGGTAATTCATCTTCATCGTCTTCATAAGCTTCACTATCTCCATTGTCCCTCTCTTCAGGTACGTCTTCCTCTTCCACCTCCTCTTCATCTTCTCCCTCACGGAATTCCACTTCAGCTACAATATAATTCATTTCCAGACCTAAGATCTTGCCCCAGAAACGACATTTTTGGATTGGGTGGGTGTCAGTAAGCTGCTTGAGGGCAAGAAATATGCGGTAAGTCTCATCTGTGCCCAAACCAACTCCAGCTTGTTCAAAATAAAAAGCTGATTCCATTATGTTTGGAAGAGCGTGTTCTGCCTGGGAATACAAGCACTGTGATTAATATTTTATCCATAAGAGAACTGCTTACAACCCGAAGACTTAATGCAATCCCTATAAAAATGACCTTTTTCATAGTACTAGAACAATTAATACTAAAATTTATTTGGAGCTACAAAAGACCCAGAATAGACAAAGCAATCCTGAGGGGAAAAGAAGCTGGAGGTATAACCCTCCCAGACTTCAGACAATACTACAAATGCTACTATAATCAAAACAGCATGGTATTGGCACAAAAATAGACATATAGATCAATGAAACAGAATAGAGCGCCTAAAAATAAACCTGTGTACCTGTGGTCAATTAATCTACAACAAAGGAGGCAAGAACAGTATACAGTGGAGAAAGGACAATCTCTTCAGCAAGTGGTTTTGGTAAAGCTGGACAGCTACATACAAATAAGTGAAATTAGAACATTCCCTCACACCATCTACAGAAATAAACTCAAAATGGCTTAACAACCTACATATGAGTCATGACACCATAAAACTCCTAGAACAAAACATAGGCAAAACATTCTTGGACATAAATCATAGCAATATTTTCTCAGATCAGTCTCCCAAGGCAAAAGAAATAAAAGCAAAAATAACAAATATTTGATCCCCACATGCTGTTTGTCCCCAGTCTTGTCAATACTATATACAGCTACATAGCCAAGTGTTTGGAGTAAGATATTTTTAGAAAAGATCAGCTAATGTCAAGTCCTTGACACCTATCACTTGTCCCTTCTGACTAGTCTATATCTCACTATGCAATTTGTGTCTCCTTATGAAGGCTACAGAGCTCTAGAGGGTTTGTGTGTGTGTTTACTAAGTTTCTTCATCATGTCCAACTCTTTGCGACCCTGTGGACTGCAGTCCTCCAGGCTCCTCTGTCCATGGGATTCTCCAGGCAAGAATATTGGAGTGGGTTGCCATGCCCTCCTCTAGGGGATCTTCCCGACCCAGATATCTAATTCGCGTCTCTTAGGTCTCCTGCACTAGCAGGCGGGTTCTTTACCATTAGTTCCACCTTGTATATCTCTACCCCTCCTATCTATCCTTGACTGAACTCTGTGTCCTATTTTGAACATATCTTACTCCAAACATCAAATTTGCAAGTATGTAGATGGTTTTAAATAGCCTAACAGTAATGGAACATAGAAGCTCAGTAGATGTACAGTATAAATTACTCAGTAGAATAAATTGCAAATATGCAGACTTTTAGGAAGCAAAGCGGATACTGATTTGAAGTATTTGAAGGTAAAATTTCTGTAATAGAGCTGATTTTATTCTTGAATGATAGCTTTTAATCTCTGTCACCAACTTTCTCTGTAAATATTTTCAACAATTTATCTTTGGGGATTAAAAGAAATATTTTATTTCTCTCCTATTGTGTCTGATTGACATAATATACATACCGTTAAGGTGCAATATGAAGAAGTAGCCTTGGAGGAAAATGCAAATGACATTAGAAGCTCTTTTAATTTTTCCAGTAAATTAAAGGGGAAAATATGCATCTTGATTGAAAGCCAAATTTTATGTGCCATTTATTCATTCATTCAACAAATACTCAATAAGAAACAGCTATGCACTCAGGCTGTCTCAGGCATTTTGGAAAATATAAAAGATGAAGGAACCATTTCCGCTGATACCAAGGGGTTTAGCCCCACAAACATAAAATAGCTAAATCTGTGAAATACTAAAACACAATGTGAAAACATAAGAAACTTTAACCAAGGAAATGAGTGGTGTGAAATGAGGTTGCAAATACTATTTAATAAACTATAAAAAGGCAGTGGGTATGAATTTAAAACCACACCCCATTCACCTCAAAAAACCCATAAGATTGACCTATTCAAATTTACAAGAGTGACTTACTATTTCATCTTCCAGCTCTTGGTCAGCTCCTTCTAAATTTCCCTGAAGAAAAAGAGTTTTCTGCTTCTCTGCTATTTCATAGGTTGCAAGCATCTCATTCTCATTTTGGAGTGTATCTAATTTTTTACTAAAATGTTCCATCTTGACATCTTGGCTAATATTTTCAATGATGTCCACAGCATTTTCAGGACGCTCATCTAAGACCTTGGTCAGCATTTCAGAAAGATGATCATATCTACCCAAAAGAGAAAATTCCAGATAATATCCCTGTCTAAAGCATTTGAAGAAACATTTCATACATATTCAATGGGTTTTTAGGAAACTTCAACAACCTGAAGACTTGAGAGATTTTTAGTGGAAAAACTCAGTAACTTTTACCACTGCCAAGAATAACTTATCCTAGAACTTTTTAAGAAATTCCTTCAATATGATATGAATATTTAACTTATTAAAGAAAAACACATTACAGCAAGATACATGTTCTACATCAGCTACATTTTTCACCTTTTATTTCAGATCAAAATCTCCCAGTTTTATATTTAAAAGTGACTAAGCTTATTTTTCATTCTTTTAACATAACTTCTTTTCCATCCCCCTTTCCTACCCCTCATTAAATCCAATTAATTTTTAAATCCTGCTGACTCTCTTAAGATCAGTTCTCTTTTTACACATTTCCTAAGCCAGTTATATACTTCATTGTTTTTAGACCTACAAGAAATACATTTCATATTGCAACCCCAACCCACCCCCCACACACAAACAGAGAGAAAAATGTCATCTGATGTTACTCACGTTTATTAAAATGTGATGCACTCTAATATTTTTGTCCTTTTCTGTTAAAACCACTACTGTAACTTTTTGTTTCATAACTGAGTTAGTGAAGCTGCCTCTAACCTCTCTATTGATTCATAATTAATCTCTAATCTCTCATTAATTCATTACATTTTACACAGAACTGCTAGGAGGTGCTTTTTAAGATACCAGTTTTACAATGTGAAATTTACTACTGAAGAACCCAAAATGCCTGTCAAACTTCTCTCAGGTGAGATAGAAATTCCTCTGTCCAGTGTGAGGACTTGCATAAATTACCTCTCTGGTGGATAAGCACTGTATCTCTTCTTTCATTTCTAATAATTAGTTCAGTTAGAATGGCTGCCTAGCAAGGTAAATCTACCAAATAGCCCTTTCATCTTGTTGCTGTCTGACTTGAGATCCTTTGCTTGCTGTGCCCTATACATATTTTTCAAGAAATGATTTAAAATACACTTAATCCTCAAAGTCTTACCACTCAGATTATCCCTGAAACTCTTCTTCCTCAGTGTGGACTGGGCCTTTCTAAAATCACTGAAACACTGTGGTGTAATTGTGTACATTATATATTTCTCATTCAGCAACTGCAGTAGGTTCTTCCAGGGCTGAAATTAGGTTTTTGTTTATTGTTTTAATATATCTCTTTATTATAGTGAAACAAAATGGATGTTCAATAAATCCCTACTATCTTTAACCTGCCCTAGTTATTTAATTCTTTCTTTAATATCTGTATTTATCTAATGGATCTTAAGAACATCAAAGAAAAATAGGTAAATTATATGCACAACCAATGTGAAGGACAGTTTGCAAATATTATATATGAAGAATATCTTATTCTCCAAAAATTGCTATTTTTATATAAATGAACAGAAATGTTATGACTGACAGAAAAGAAGAAAGCAGTCTTTTTTTTGGAGGCTTTTTATTCAACAATATGAAAACCAATTTTGTATTTTAGTCAAAATTGTTTTAATGGCAATTAAAAAAATAGCTTTCAAGGTTGTCAAATAAGAGCTGTGTATAAGATATGGAGTTTAGTTCATCTTTAATGAGCCATTTTTAACTACAGTCTATAAAGCACTTAGAAAGTAATAGTGAATATTATGGATGGTATTCAGTCCTGGGTATTCGTTGGAAGGACTGATGTTGAAGCTGAAACTCCAATACTTTGGCCAGCTGATATGAAGAGCTGACTCATTTGAAAAGAGCCTGATGCTGGAAAAGGTTGAGGGCAGGAGGAGAAGGGGATGACAGAGGATGAGATGGTTGGTTGGCATCACTGACTCAATGGACATGGGTTTGGGTGGGCTCAAGGAGTTGGTGATGGACAGGGAGGCCTGGAGTGCTGCGGTTCATGGGGTCGCAAAGAGTCAGACACGACTGAGTGACTGAACTGATGGATAGTATTCATTTATTACCTCAGAGACTTAGCATTTGGACACTAAATTAAATTTGGCTATTTAAGTAATGTCGGTTATAAAATAATTCAGTAAAAGAAATTTTCCCATTTTATGTTTTGTATTCAGTTTTAAATTGTGAACTTTCACATATTTATAATGAGCTTTTTTGACATTTTATCAAAGTTTGTAAATTCTTGCTTATTATTTACCGAGGGAATTGTGACAAGAAGTTTATATCAGCAATTCAAGTAGAATCCAGCAAATCACATCCTTGAAGTTTAAGTAAATTGTAGTTAGAAACAGTTTTTATAAATAATATTTAATTTGGGTTCTGTGAAGACCTCTCACATTAAATATTAATTGATATCTTATTCTTCAGACTTTAAGATTATACTTCATATTTTTAAAAGCCAAGTAATAGCTTTGCCACATACATATATTGAATGGCATTCATTTAATGTTTGCTGACTAATCAGAAGACATCTCAGCAAATTGTTTTGAGGATTGTTGTCATGTTCAGTCACTAAGTTGTGTTCAACTCTGTTGCTGCCCCATGGTCTGTAGCCCGCCAGGCTCCTTCTGTCCATGGGATTTACCAGACAAGAATACTGGAGTGGATTGTCATTTCCTTCTCCAGGGCACCTCCAGGGGATCCCAACTGAGGAATTGAACCTGCATTTCTGGCATTGGCAGATGAGTCGTTTACCGCTGAATCACCAAAGAAGCCCCCATGTTGAGGATTAACTAGATTCAAAAGGTCTAGACTGTGTCTCCTGTACTGCCATTAATTAATTAATTCTTTATTCAGTAAATAGCTGATAGCACTGTGCTAGGCATTAAATATATAGTGGTATTCAACACTCAAACGGTCCCTGTACTCTGGGGACCTGCACTTTAGAGGGAGAGTCAGACATTAAACATGTCTGTAAGTCTCTATACAATTATAAATGACCTTAAGTACTATGAAGGAAAGAGCAGTCAGTTATAATAGAGTTCTATGGAAGCCGATTCCTAAAAGATGTGAAGACAGCCAGCAAAGACTAAGGAGGACTTAGGGAAGAAGCCGTCTGGGCCGAGGGAGCAACACTCGAACTGACGAGGCCATGTGGTTGGAGCATAGCGATGGAGGAAAGCTAAGAGTCAGACAGTGTTGTAGCCAGAGAAATGTTGCGCAAATTAATTTTTCCATGACTTAGTCCCTTCATTTAACAAACAAACGGATTATATTAGACGTTTTCTCAAGTCCCTTCTAGCCCTATAATTTCGTTTACCCTATGATTATGTAACCCTGGAAGCAAGAACCTCTAGAAATCTAGACTCAATGATGAGACCTGAATCTTAGCTATAATAGGATGGTCAGAAAATTCCTGGGTCATTGGTTACCACATTTTAAAAGAGATCTGGATAAAATGGCATGTACTTGGGGTGGCCTGTATAGCAAGGAATTCTCCTGATTTGCCTTGGACTGAGAAGTTCCTCGGGATGCCATGCCTAGTCGGGACAGTCCCAGGTAAAGCAGGCAGTTTATCACTCCAGCACTGGCCTGGGTAGGGACTTGAAACCACGCCATACAAGCATTGAGAATGCTTAGATTTTGGTAGACAGTCCTTTTTAACAAGCATCCTGGAGAGATACTTTATGGTTTCTTTCAAACCCCAGATTCCATAATTCCTAGATTTTATTTCTGTGTATCTAGGATCTTTAAAGAAGCTAAAAGAAACTCCACCAGTGACCTGTCTTGAGTCCTACAATTCAAAGAGTTATGAAATCACTCTCTCACTAATCCAGACTTTTCAGATATACTTTCCTTCACCCACAGAAGCACATCCTCACACAGAGATAATCATACCCCCTCCCTTTGCCACATTTTCCTCTCTCTTTTCCTCCAAGACTTACAGATTTAAGCCCGACTTGCTACTGGTCTTCAGTAGGTAAGCCTTAGCATTCTGAATGGCAATCTCAAGCATGCTGGGGGCCACTTCAGAAGCCCCAGACTCAGGCTGATCCAGATGATAGTTATTGTTTGAGTCATCTTCTTGAAAAATGTCAAATCTCAGCTCTTTCTGTTTAGAGGTGTGGTGGCTCACATCCCTCAGTTCATGCAGCGGATATTTGGTTTGCTGAGGTTGATGAAAGGTGTTTCCCTCTGATTGACATATTTGATGAGGAGTTGATCCGCCTTTATCAGATAATTGTTCCAAATGGCCAACATGAGGTGTCTCAGCTTCAGAAATAACACTAGTGGTCTTGTCTGACTGCGATGGTGCCATAAAGTCCTGCCTGGCCAGAGCCAGGGGAGAAAGAGTGGAAGGGAGCTCCTGAGATGAGGAAGGTGGAAACGATGAGCATTGTCCTACGAGGTCATCCACAGGTCGATCCGGCGTTCTGGCTCCAGAGCCGGGCGTCCTAGGAGGGCTGCTCCTGGGCTGGAGTCCAGTTTCTGGCCTCTGCTCCAACTCTAGGGCCTCGGATAGCCCAAGCTCAGGATCTTGGGAAGTAGTTACCGTTTCTTCCCACGGCCGCCCTGTTTCCCCAAGTTCTTGGTGTTCTATTTTTTGGTTGACGGGGATGCAGTCTTCCATGGAAGGAGTCAAGAGAAAAAAAAGTTTTGGATGAAAAGGGCGTGCAGGTATGGAAGGTAGCAGCGCAGGGCACTGGCTTTGCTTAGGTTTGCAAGGCGATATCTGGGTTCTAGCAGCTCTGCAAGTCGCAGCGTCAGGTCTCCATAGCAACCCCAGGCTGGGTTCCCCCTAAGAGAAACAACAAGCGCCTGTTGCCAGGAGTCTAGGGAGGAGACCGAGAAAGATGAGAATCCTGAATTTGTGATTTGGCGGAGCCTCTGCTCCTCTAATAGCTCAGCCAATCTAATCTGCCGTCCATCAGGCCCGCCTGGCAACCTGAGAACTGGGCCGACGCAGAGGAGGAGCCCCGGGAGAACTTTCAGGGTCTGAGACTAATATCTTGATGCAGGTTGCGCGTTGAGGAGTGAGTCTTGTGTTAATGGGGGAGGGGGAGAATGCATTTACAGAGCTTGTGTGTGTTTGAGAGTGTGTGTGTGTGTGTGTGTGTGTGTGTGTGTGTGTGTGTGTAACGGAGAAGAGATTGAGGGTGAGGGCGAGGTGAAGATCTTGGAAATCTGGAGGTTCAGGTGACAAGGAGTCTCCAGTGTGCAGAACATCAGAGTCCAAAACTCAGAAATCAAAGGTGTCTCGTCTGTGCCAACCAAACCAGCGACTTTTAGACAATAAACAAGGGAGTCCTGAGTTTCCTCTTCTCCCTCCTGTGGAATCTGCCAGATAAGTAGGCAGAAAATTACCTTCAAGGAGAAGGCAATGAGAAGGTTACCCTATGGAAATAGATAATTCATGGGTTACCTGTTTTCTAATAACTGAAATTCAAATTAACCCTAAAGCTATATTAGTATAATGTAATCTTTCTTTGATAATACACCTGTGATTTCATAATTTTGCAGTATCTAAGGTCATGATTATGACTATTAATTCATATTATTCCATCTCCAACCAAAAGAATGTATAGAGGATGGAATCATACATATCTGGCCTTGACTAAAAACTGTAAATCAATTAAAGTCTTTCATGTTAATTTGTTCTGTATCTCTCTTTTTAAAACAAGCCACTTGATCCTTGATATAGCTTCTAATTAACAATTTGTTGGTCATAAATTCTAACTTCATGAAAGAGCATCATATTTACCACCACGCACCCCGAGTTTAGTGGAGGTTAAAATGCACAGAACTTTGTTCAAAGCTGTGGATCTTTACCCCTCCCAAAATGTACATCGGCATGCACACACGGAATGTTGTATGTAATTTCTTCTGGTTCAGGGACTCCTTGAAGTCAGAGGCCTCAGACAGATCTCTTAGAATAGATTCAAAAAACAAAATGAAAAACTAGAATTATAAATTGGAGATTTTTTTTTTGTAATTGGTACAAGGATTGAAGGGGGGATAGCATTTTATTCCCCTTCATAGTTCTATGCTCTCCACCCTTGAAGCTGGCAAGAAGTGATGGAGGCTCTTTTCTTGGACTGACAAGCCAGAGCAGGATGGTAAGACCAGGAGAAAAGGATACGGAACAGTTTTTTGCATCTGTATTCTCAAGAAGTGTTTGTCTGTAGTTTACTTTTCTTGTAATGTCTGTCTGGTTTTGTTATTAGAGTAATTCTAGCTTCATAGAATGAATCAGAAAGTATCTTCTCTAGTTCTATTTTCTAGATGAGATTGTAGAGAATTGGTAGAATTCACCTGTGAACCCATCTGGACCTATTTTTGAAGATTATCAATTATTTATTAATTTATTAATTATTATTAATTATTGGAGATTATTAATTATTGATTCAATTGATTCACACGCACACACACATATATATGAGGAAATTGCCTATATATATGAGTCTATGTATATTTTGGCAGACTGCTTTTTTCAAGGGATCGGTCCATTTTACCTAAGTTATCAAACTTACAAACCTAGACTTCTTCGTAGAATCTTTTATTATCCTTTTAATGTCTATGGGACCACTAGTGGTACTATGTCTTTAATTTTTGAACTAGTAATTGCAGCTTCTCTCCTTTTTTTCTTTTACTTAACCTTGCTAGAGGCTGATTGATTGACCCTTTCATAGAAATAGTTTTTGGTCTTGTTAATTTTCTGTTTTCAATTTCATTAATTTCTGCTCTAATTTATATTATTTCTCTTCTTTTGCTTACTTTGGATTTAATTTGCTCCTTTTTTCTAGTTCCCTAAGATGGAAGTTTAGATGATTGAAGCTTATATGACTTAGATCTTACTTTTTTTCTGATGTGTGTTCACTTCTATAAATTTTCCTCTAAATACTGATTTTGCTGCATTCCCCAAATTTTGATGTTACCTGGTATTGAAGTTAGCTTTGTTTGAAATTAGTCAATCCTAAAGGAAATCAGTCCTGAATATTCATTGGAAGGACTGATGCTGAAGCTCCAATACTCTGGACACCTGATTTGAAGAACTTACTCATTGGAAAAGACTGGGAAATCCGATGCTGGGAAAGATTGAAGGCAGGAGGAGAAAGGGACGACAGGATGAGATGGGTGGATGACATCACCGATTTGATGGACATGAGTTTGAGTAAGCTCGGGAGTTGGTGATGGACAGGGATGCCTGGTGTGCTGCAGTCCACGTGGCCGCAAAGAGTCGGACATGACTGAGCAACTGAACTGACTGATATGTGTCTTTATATTTAAAGTGGGTTTCTTGTATATTAGATAGAATTGGCTTTGTTAAATCTTTTATAATTGTAACCGACATGCCTAACATACAAACAAAACCATTGGTATATATAGGAATCTAACACCCCTAATTACTTGCACTTCGTTCAGTATCATTATTCTTTGTCCATGGTACGGAGAATGAGTATCAAGTAGACAAAAAAATGCATATATCGTCATCCTCTTGCTTTCCTGTTTCTACTAACTGCCAATTTAGTAGGCCAATTTCATTGCAGAATAAAAATACTGGAAGAATGCAAAAAAGACAAAAAGGACTAATACTGCATCTCAATAACCTCTGACATTTATAATAGCCTATCACATTAGCTCACTCAGACTTCACTGTTATCTCAGATTTTAGAAACAAACCAATTACTCCCTGACAGTGATATGTCTTTCTGTGACTGAAGAAATGCCCATGAGTTACAGACTCTCAAATTAGGGCCAGATTACTCTTTAACTCTTGAAGGGAGGCTTCTAATTCTTTTGTAATTATCAAATTACTCTGAAAGAAACACTTTTGCAGACAATGAATATCCAACTTGATACTAGGTTATTTTGGGGGAATTTCTTATATAAATAGGCTCCTGGCTCTCAAACTTTTTATTGAGAGCCACTGTACACTTTTTACAATGAATAACTCCTGAAATAGATCTTGCTAATGTGGGATATAGTTTATATAATATACTCGCAAACTCTTTCCATTTTAAAGATATGCTTTTTCATTCTGCCCACTGTCCTTCTCTACCATGTCATTACTATCATTTTAGACAATGCTAGCAATTCTTAAGATGAAGGGTGGCAGAGGCGTTTGGGTTTGTTCACGGGATAAAAGTCTATCAAGTATTTATGTAAAAACAGGATGAATTAAATCTATTACTTGGAAGATGTTGTTAGCCCTCTAACCTTAGAAGCTGTCCAGCTTTCTGTTTAATTTTCTGGCATGGACCTGTTGATTTTGGTTGTGATTCCACTGCCATCTTTGGTATTCCTTTTTTTCTTTTTGCAAGGACTTAAACACATAGAATTGGGAATTCCAGTCCTGGCTCTCTACTTACTAGTTATGTGATAAATATAGGTAAGTTTCTTAAAGACTTCTTGCCTCAGATTTTACCCATAAAAATGTGGGACTAACATCTATAAAGGGTTGTGGTAAGAATTTCAAGATGTGTGGTCAAATAGTGGTATTTATTATGATTAACATCATTATTTTTAATACAGTTAGATATAAATCTTATGTTGAATTTAGTATTTGGAGACATTCTCTAAAGTACTTTCACCTGATTGCTTTAATGACACAAATTACAGATCTAGTACATGTAGTTTATTTTTGATAGGATAAAATTTCATTATTCAGGGTACTTAAAAGTAGTTCTCAAAAAGAAATAATATGTGCTCATATTAAACATTTAAACAGTATAATGTAAAAAAGTTTATGTATATACAATTTTGAATTCATTAATCAAATATGAATGTTGTAATAGTGTATATTTCTAAGCCAATTGATAAAAATGCATGAACTTAGAAAAAATATTTTCCCACTGTTTAGTTTATCTTTTTTATTAAACTAGGATTTGTGAATGTACTTTGTAAAGAAACAAATGGGATAATGTTAGGCACTATTCTAGAACTGTTTATTACATTCAATAATTATTCAACACATTCTAAAATTTGTACATATATGTATGTATAACATATTTGATATTAAATATGTTCTATAATTTATTTAACCCTAATGGCTATTGATGGAGACTTAGTTGTTCAATTTTTAATATCTGAAACAGTGTAACACTAAACATCTTATCACAATTATGTTAGTTCAGATCATAAAGTATATATTGTATGTGTGTATATGTATTTATATATATGTGATAAATTCTAAATGTGAAATTTCTGGGCCAGAAGTTATGTACGTTTAAAATTTTTATTTACATGGTCAAGTGATAGCTAACAAGATTGATAATGACTTCCCTGATGAATCTGCCTGCCAATGCAGAAGACAAGGGTTCAATCCCTGGGTTTGGAAGATCCCCTAGAGAAGAAAATGGCAACCCACTCCAGTATTCTTTCCTGAAAAATCCCATGGAGAGAGGAGCCTGAAGGGCTACAGTCTATGGAGTCTCAAAAGAGTCGGACGTGACTTAGTGACTAAATAACAACAACAAAGATTGACTTTCTACCATAATTGTCACATTTTTAAGATGTCTGAAAAATCTGGGACAATATTTTAACTGACAAATTATTTGACTTGTGTAGATATGAATAGCTTGTGCTCATATTTATAAATTAACCTCAATAAGGCAAGCTCCGGGAGATAGTGAAGGACAGGGAAGCCTGGTGCAACAGTCCATGACGTCGCAAAGAGTCAGATACCACTGAGCAACTGAACAAGTCAGTTGGTTAAATAATATCTTACCTGAAATATTCTGATTCTGTACAAAGAATTTTCTATTAAATTGTATTTATAAATGCTTCATTTTCCAGTTAAACTTTTATATGGAGAAGCAGCAATGCAACCATCTTAAAATATCAATATATTAATTGCATTGATATGTCACAGAGAATGTGATGCAAATACAAATAAATACCATGATCTATTGTTTCGGCCATTCAAAACAAGTTTGTACTTATGTACATGCTATGTGATATACTCTTTATAACTTAGCACTCGGATAATGCACACAAACATCTAACGAACCATTTAAAATTAGAAGCTAAATGTAGCTGTGTAAGAATACCGGACTTTAAAGCACCTTATTGGCTGGCAGTAGTGCCAAGAGTCCAGACTATCTTGTTTTTATTCCCCATGTACTGCCCTGTTACATAGTGACAAGTAAAGAAATTAAGCTCACTTTTTCTAAACTGCTACTCTGCTTTAGTAGCATTTCACTGAACAATGGCAGATCAAAACAAAGGCAGTTGATAACCAGTGGTACATTTTCAAAGCTCTAACTTTTCATGCCCACTGTTGAACCCAAATTTTCTAAATGTGCTGGCAGACTTTGAAATCCATGCTACTCATCTTTGTTGATTCTTATTTGAAATATAGTAAGTCATATGATTATTTTTATTTTTAAAACATTTTAGTGTATATATCTGGAGAAGGCAATGGCAACCCACTCCAGTATTCCTGCCTGGAAAATCCCATGGACAGAGGAGGCTGGTAGGCTGCAGTCCATGGGGTCGCACAGAGTCAGACACGACTGAAGCGACTTAGCAGCAGCAGCAACAGTGTATATATCAATAATCACTAGAAAATATTGTTAGAAGTATTTATTATCATTTTTTAGGAATAATTTTTTCCCAAACATGTCCCAAGAGAGGAAAGGTGTAAGAAAGTATGTGTATCCTGATCAGTTTTAATGGAATATATCACTTCATTGTTAAATGCACAAACCATTTTCTTAACTTGAGGGACCCCAAGAATTCCCAATCATTGATGACTGACTTGAAAGATCTTAGAGTGTGAGCTAGATCTACTCAAGGCTGGAAACATTTTCTTCTACTTCCCACTTCCTTTGTCCAAGTATAGCTCTATATGATTCCTGTTTTCTGCTTTTTTGTTTTGTTCTGTTCTTGTTTTTCCAATACTTTAACTTGACGACTTTGTCAAATAGAGCCCTTCCTAAAGTATTTTAAGGAGGGAAAGGCAGAAGGAGAAGGCATGGGAAAAAAGCTCATTTGACTGCTCCACTAGCACCCGTTCAGCAGGACCAGTGTCTTGTTTTTTTCCCCACATTCATTTAAATGATATATTTGAAGCTGTCACAGGATAGGTGTTTGTCTTTGGGTCTCCCGCACAAATCTTGATGACGGGACCCAAGTTTACTGGGCAGGTGCATCTAGTCTGTTTAAAATTTTGACAGGTGATATTCTCAATTCAGTATGGGTTTTAAGACGACACGTTCTACAAATTTCTTGAAAAGCAGCTGATGAATGAGCTTGTGGAATCCATAGTGAAACAGGCTACTTTCAAAACCATGGAAGAAGACTTCCGAGTAAATTATGAGTTTGTGGCCCACACTCTTGGGAGGACAGAGAAATAAGACTTTCTTCCAAAAATTAATGAAGTACTGTGCTCTGTTTCAAAATCAAGGATAAACTCCTACTATCAGAATGTTGTTAGAAATATTCTGTCTGGAGATGGGTTTTGCTTCTTACACTCTCTCACCATCTCTTGTGTCCAATGACTCGGCTTGGTGAGCCAATTAACTGTTATCAGATGGCTGTCAGGCATTGCTTGGAAATCTAGTCATTTCAAAAGGATGTTGCTCTAGGAAATTTGTCTAAACTCTGTATAACAAAAGAAAAGGAATATAAATATAAGTTATAATTCAAGAAGAGTTATTAGATATGTGACTTGGTAAACTAAAATTATAAAGTTACCATATATACTATCCATACAATGTGGAGTTAAAACAATGTTTGGATTTCTAGTATCATCTTCTGTCGTATGATCATGCTCTCATAGCATGTCTTTACTGGCCTAACTGTGCTCTTTGGGATAAGGTTCATCTCTGAACAAAGGTTTACCACTACTGACTTTATTTGGATCTTTGATTTCATGAGTTGGCATTCCTTAGCTAATGTTGCACAGATTTATTGTTCTTTAATATTAATTACTCATATTGAAGCTGTGGTGAACTTTTTACCAGTTACTTTCCCAATATACTCTTCTGTATATTCTGTGGTTTCTAATAAGAGAGTGGATTATGATAATGCTATCAGAGCCCAAACAAATTACATTTCATATTATCCCTGTTTATTTAGCACAATTTGATAAATATCAAACTAATATTTAGAGCTTTGTTTTTCACATTCATTAGGTATATGTCTAGGTATGAACAATAATATAATACCCATGGAAGATCAACTTGACTACATCCTGTTTATTTAACAGTAACACATCTGAGAGTATCTTCCTTCTCTTTTATGAATTGACAGTATTCTTTGTCCAGAAAATACACTCCTTTCCTTATCTTTCACAAATCTATGTTCTTTATTACAACACTTCAAAAGGTATTTGTTTTTATAGGATGATATACTTTCCTCTAGAAAATATTACTAGTTTGTTCAATATTACCTTTAATCTGGAGCCACGGCCTTGATTCCATATTCAAGGAATATGGAATCTTCCTTCCTCTTCTCTAGATCCTTTCTTCACCTTCTCTAACAGCCAAATTTATCAGGAAGCTAACGAGACTTAGCGTCAGGGCCCCACCCTTGTATATGCCCCTTGATAAGCCCTCTGCTTAATTCTGAATTCACAAATTTGCATTCTATTTCTTTCTATTTCTTAAGAGACCTCCCCCCATCCAAATTACATAAAATTTAGGCACCACAAAGCCTGGATCTGCCTTATTTTCCTGTATAGGAATCAAGAGAAGTTTCATGCAAATAAAAAGTAACGCTGTGTCTGGATTTAAACTTGTAACTTTGCAGATTAGCAGTCTAATTCTCTCTGGTGGCCAGCTCTTCTATGCTGTTTGAGGTGAATAGATGTAATTCATTTATGGCTTAGTGCATTCTCCTATAGAACCCTATTTTACAGTGAGAAATTAACACTTTTGAAAACACATATGTGCTATGTTGTTGATATGGAATTTTTTATTTGACCCCCACTAGAACCCAAAACTAAGATCATGGCATACTGTCCCATCACTTCATGGCAAATAGATGGGGAAACAGTGGAAACAGTGGCTGACTTTATTTTTCTGGGCTCCAAAATCACTGCAGATGGTGATTGCAGTCATGAAATTATAAGACGCTTACTCCTTGGAAAGAAAGTTATGACCAACCTAGACAGCATATTAAAAAACAGAGACATTACTTTGCCAACAAAGGTCTGTCTAGTCAAGACTATGGTTTTTCCAGTGGTCATGTATGGATGTGAGAGTTGGACTATGAAGAAAGCTGAGCGCCAAAAAACTGATGCTTTTGAACTGTGGTGTTGGAGAAGACTTTTGAGAGTCCCTTGGACTGCAAGGAGATCCAACCAGTCCATCCTAAAGGAGATTAGTCCTGGGTGTTCATTGGAAGGACTGATGCTGAAGCTGAAACTCCAATACTTTGGCCACCTGATGGGAAGAGCTGACTCATTTGAAAAGACCCTGATGCTGGGAAAGATTGAGGGCGGGAGGAGAAGGGGACGACAGAGGATGAGATGGTTGGATGGCATCACCGACTCAATGGACATGGGTTTGGGTGAACTCTGGGAGTTGGTGATGGACAGGGAGGCCTGGCGTGCTGTGGTTTGTGGGGTCGCAAAGAGTCGGACACGACTGCGAGACTGAACTCAACTGAACTGAGAACCCAAAACTGTAGGAATTGAGGCCCCCAACTGTGTCTCAGCATATTAATGTGTCCAAGCTTATACAGCTGGAAAGTTTGCCTCTGGGATTTAAACCAAGCTCTGTGTGACCCTACAGCTTGTAGGGCCTCCATACAACACAGCTGTAGTGCTCTTTTAATTTTTCCTCAATTGATATTTGGTTTATCATTCATAGAATACAAAGTTAGAGATTAATATGAGGGCTAAAACAGAAACTTTTCAAATAAATCACTTGTAATAATCACTATGTAATAAATTTAACATAATATATTGCATTTTTCTATTTGCCACAAGATAAAATTGTCCATGAGGACTATTTAAAAGAAACATTCAGCTCTGAATAGGTGGCGGTGGCAACATTTTGCTTTCACAGAATAACTTTTTTACTTCCTCACACAATTAACATCCAAGTGGAAAAATTTGTCATGGGCTTCTGCAAAGGCCAGGAAAATAAAAATAGGACACGTCCTCTCTTAACTTCCTAGTCGGCTAACTGTAAACTCAATTAACATTTGGAGGATGGATTTCTAAAATCTGGCCATAGTGGTGCGGAACATTTATTTGCAAAACGGTAGATTTCCTTAATTCTTAAGCATCGATTTCCACAACTTCTGTCCAATGCTTTCAACCCTGCTCACCCCTACCTGTGACTCCTCTGGCTGGGGTGGGGTCTAGTAATCAAAGTCCGGAAGGTCACGGAAGGAGCAGCCCGGGCAGCCTCGGTAGGCTCTGTAGGCGACGATCAGGTAGTAAAACCCGGGGAGGAACACCAGGATGCCGACAGTCAGGACTGGGAAGGCTCGATTGGCGCCCACTTTGCTGATACAGCCTGCCAGCAGGAGGCAGCCCGTAATAATGAGAAAAGCACCAACCAAAAACTGTGAGAAGGCGCAGGCGATGGCCTTAAAAGGAATGTCAGTACGGCTTTTCTCCAATACATGAGGTCTTCCGACACCTGGGCATCTTTTCGGCTTTAAGCTCTCCTTGGCAGGTGAAGTTTCCTTCTGACTGTTAATATGTCCGCCGTCGGGACTGGGGAGCTTTGCGTATCTCACTTTGCCGCTGGGCATGCCAGCAGCCACGTTGATGCGAGTGGGCACGATAACCCAACGAGTGGGCGCGGAGCTTGCCCGTGGCCACGCAGCGGGCGGAGGCGCCAAGGCCAGGGCGTCCACCCAACGGCCGCCTGACCACGCGGTGGGCTGCCCCAGCATCTCTCCTCCATCTGCCTTCCCTTTCTGGGAGACTGCCCTGTTTTTGATGGAATCTCTCTTTTATCGTGTGAGTTTGCCATTGGTTTGATAATCATCAGTTTATTGGCTGTATTTGTAATTTTCTTAAGCCAGTTCTAGTAAACTCCCAAATCCTTTACCATTAAAACTATTTAGATTGAGCAGATTAGATTACATTCTTCGTTTTCATTTAGTCAATTTCATAGAATTTCCGTTTATACTTGCTTATAGCAGGTGCCCTCAATAAAGCTCAAATCCTGATATGATGATCAAAGGCAAAATATGTTCAAAGACCGCAAGGCAGTTCACTCCTAAATTTTGGCTCATTTTATAGGGAACAGCTCTCTTATAGGTTATATTGTCTCAACACTGATTCAGTGATTGTGGGAGTGATAAGCTCTTTGGAATGTTAGAGTTTAATGAGAAGCAGTGTGATGTTTTAGGAGATTGCAAAGAGGGGCGGTTCCTACTTTATGAGAGTTCAAACTGGAAACCTCTAAGTTCTCTCTCAGTATCTAGAATATCTAGAGAGCTTGGTCCAGAGCTGCAGCCTCTGGTCAAGGTTCTTTACTAACCAAACGTTTGACTTCTCCCCTTTTCTGTGTTCTATGTCTACTTCTTAATGACCTATGTGTCTTATAAGTTTATAATTCATCTTAAAATTCATTACCTACTACATTCATGATCATATTTAATTCCATCTGATCTCATTTGGAATGTGCATTCTAAATTCAATCACAAAATTCTGTTTTTTAAAACATATTCTTTTATATTTGGGATTACCTCATTACCCTAACTAGAGTATAAATTTGTTTATGGAAGTAATAGTATGACTTCCCCATTCTTTTAACCACAGAGATCCTAGCAGTGAGCCCTTGACCTTCTGTAAACCTAGTGTTTGTTGGTTAAATTTACTACAAAATGCAAATATTGTTGTTGTTGTTCAGTTGCTAAGTCCTGTCTTATTTGTGGCCCCATGGACTGCAGCACGTCAGACCTCCCTGTCCTTCACTCTCTCCCAGAGTTTGCTTAAACTCATGTCCATTGAGTCGGTGATGCTGATAATTTTCCCTATGACTATTTAAAGTTAATTATAATCTTACTTTTATTTACATGAATTTTATAATGTACATCTCTTCTCCCTAACATATGTCAGAAATATAAAGTTGGAGTGGTACATTTGACCCCAAGGTCACACAGCTGGAAATTAATGATGTGAAGAACATCTTCCAACTATTAAGAGCTAGAGGTGAGTCATTTGTAATGGAGATAAAGCTTAACTTCATTCCAGTTTATTGTATTATATGCATATGATCACATTTTATATGAGCCAAATGAGAAAGATAGTGTCTCAGACCTGTATGTTATGGGCTGTTGAGAGGAGATCTGTGCGTTATGAAAGAGCAGAGCATTCAGAAGAGATATCTGAGAAAAGAGAGTTGAACTGAGTCAAGGGAGGATATTCTTATTTCAAACAGACCAATCTCAGAGAGGCTAACCACTTTCAGTGAGATTCTGCTGGCACAAAGGAGAGCCATGTCTGATGTTGAAATTGTGCTTCTGGGAAACAAGAGAAAAAGGTATAAATCAGATAGCATAAACTGTAGGGCAACACTGACATAGCAGAATACAGAGGAGTTTGGTAATTCATTGTAGAAATGTATTTCAAATAGCTTAACGTTATTATTTTATTAAATTGATTTTATCAACTAGGATGGTCCAAATTATGTTTTGTTTGCTTAAATTAGGCCATTAAGTTTATTTTATGAATATGTAGGTATATGAACAATTTTGAAGTTTAAGAATATAGTAGCTATAAATCTCAGTACTCATTTAAAATAATTTAGGGTCCAGACTTCACTGACATTATGTGACAGTTTGGCCAGTTGTTAACTTGGGATCATGAAAATGAAGTGGTAGCTTTGCAGACCTGAGCCAGGGGTCACCTCATGTGTGTATGTGTTAGTCACTCAGTCATGTTGGACTCTGCAACCCCATGGACTGTAGCCCTCCAGGCTCCTCTGACAATGGAATTCTCCAGGCAAGAATGCTGGACTGGGTAGCCATTCCCTTCTCCAGGGGATCTTCCTGGCCCAGGGATCCACGAACCCAAGTCTCTCACATTGCAGGCAGAATCTACCATCTGAGCCACCTACGTCACACTTCTCTAAGTTAAAAGTGGCCAGGATGCAGTAAATTACTCAGAGATTTGAGGCTTTCAACAAAATATACCTTATTTGTGCAAAACTCACTTGCAGCTGACCTTTTTACTATTTCCTCCTATCTGCACCCACCTCTGTTACATATGGTTATTGGCAACTGACAGCAACAAAATCATGATTTTTTTTTTCAGGAAAAGATGAAAAATATTCCTATTGAGTTTATCTAGGGGTAATAATGAGCTTTAAATTCAAGGCAACAGAAAATCACCTATGATATTTGTGCATTAGAATGACACAGGTATGTAAAACAGTGCAGGTGCTTTCTTGATTTTTTAATATTTTGCCCTACATTGCTTCTTTTAAGCTTTGAATTTAATTTTGGACATAGTTTTTTCCCTTGACTAGATGGGGTAAATTTTGACCTTGACTACTTAGAGGAGACACATTTCCTGCTTCTTAACTTACAGACTATTTTAAACTCCCATACCTCTGTTTACCAAGAGAGAAAAATGAGACTGGTGGAAAGACTATTTCCATAGGATCCTTTCATGAATATGGTCCCTCAGTTAAAATTCAGTCTTGTCTCTGGTAGTATGCTTCACAATGGTTCTCTGTTTTCCCCTTTGATGAGAAAGAAAAGATTGTCACAGTGAAGTAACTCCAGGATCAGCAGCCACTCATGTTTACCATCATTCCAATAGCCTTGAATATGAGGTCTATCTCTGTTTCCTCATAACACTTCTTTTTGCTTTCCTTTTATTGCAATGCATGCATGCTAAGTCGGTTCAGTTGTGTCTGATTCTATGCAACACTATGGACGATAGCTCGCCAGGCTTCTCTGTTCATGGGATTCTCCAGGAAAGAATACTGGAGTGGATTGCTATGCCCTCCTTCAGGGGATTTTCCTGACCCAGGGATTGAACCCTCCTCTACTGCAACTCCTGAATTGCAGTCAGATTCTTTTACCACTGAGCTGCCAAGGAAGCCTTGTATTGCAATAGCTGTATAATAACCTTGCTATACAATATCTATTTTCTTCTTGTGGAAAAGCGTCAATTAAATGGTTGTATTACTGAATCATTAGACTTGGACTTGGTCTGGTTATTCATCTATGTATGTCTGGTTTAATGGAATTAGATTGTTTACAATATTTACCTGCCCCCCCCCATCCCCCTGCCACACACACATTAGTGAACCTGCTATAGGCTACAACAGAAGCTGTTCTGTTGGGGGCAAGATCAGATAGAGATAATAGATTCTCCTTTGTCCAAGGTTTTGAAGAAATTGTCTATTTATTTAAATGCTTCCTGTTTAGAAATAATTGTTATGATGATCACAAGTGATTCTGTACATCAGCAATTTTGCCAGAATTATTTGGATTAAAAACATTTAACAGACTCTCCATTCATATACACATGCACTTTTCATGGTTTGTTGTTCACTTGAAGATCCATTCATAATTTAAAAAACAATAGTGGAAATATTAGTATTTCCTTCTTTTTAAAAGAATTAGTTGCATTACTGGACGTGCTTATGTGTTTATTAACTTTTCTTATGCCTTTCCTTTTATCCTGTAATTCTTACGTGATTTTCTTGGAATTTGTCCTCAAATCCACCTTTTCTGTATATTGTCTACCCTTTACTGTGTGCACACTGGCCTCTGGCCACATCAAACTATTTGGCAATTCACAAAAGCATCAATACTCTTCTTATCTTGTGAGTTTTCATACTTCCTACTTGTTTTCCCAGGAGTAATTTCCCTCTTTTGTCTGCCTAGTTACTTTTATACTCCTTTGAGAGTTAAATCATTGAACAATTTTTTTGTGTGTGATTACTATGTACCAGGCCCTGTGAAATAACAGAATAGAGTCCCTTTTCTCACAGCCTATTTAGTCCCAGCATAAGGGTGGAGAGTGCAGTGAGACTTCCCTGACCCAGTGGTTAGGACTCCGCACTTCCACCTCACGGGGTGTGGATTCGGTCCCTGGTCAGGAAGATAAGATCTCGCATGCTGCAGGCAGTGTGGTCAAAAAATACATTAAAAAAGAGGGAACATTGGAACTATACACTATCTTTGAAAAACTTTTGTAGATCTACTTATTCAAAAATAAAGAGGTTTGAAAATAGATCTCGATAACTGTCTAGGATGAATTCTCCAACTTTGTTCTTCTTTAAGGACTGCTAAACTGATGTTCTATTTTATAATTTTTATTTGGAAAGAGTTTGATCCATAAGAACATGTAAAAATAATACAAAAACTCATGAAGTTCCCTTCTCCATGTTTCCCCCAATAATGATATCCTACCTAACCATAATACATTATCAAAAGCATGAAGTTGACTTTAGTGCAATATTATTAACTCAAAAACAGACATTATTAAGATTTCACCAGTTTTTGCATGCACTTGTTTTTTGGGGTTGAGGTAATTATACTCCTATGAAACCTTATCTCGTGTAGAATCATGTGAACTTCAGCACAATCAGGATATACAAAGTACCCCATCACCATAAAGAAACCTCTTGTCATTGCCCATTAGTAGTTATACCCACCCATCTACTTTAGCACCTGGATTTTTCTTAGCTGCTTTGCATCACTGTAATTTTGTCAGGTTGAGAATGTCATGAAAATAAAATCATAAACTATGTTACCTTTTGAGTTTATCTTTCTTCAGTTAGGGTAATGCCCTGGAAATCTGTTGAAGTTATTGTGTTTTGTACATTTCTTTTTATTCCTGAGTGAAATGCCATTGTGTGGCTATACTATGGTGTCTTTATCCGTTCACCTACTGAAGGGACATTTGGGATACATCTAGTTTAGGTTATCACAAACAGATGTAATAAAAATTCATGTACAACTTTGTATGTGCATAAAAGTTTTCATTCTCTGGATTAAGCTTCAACAGTGGGATTGCTTAATTACATGTTGTTGTTGCTATTGTTTAGTCCCTAAGATGTGTCCAACTTGTTTGTAATCCCCATGGACTCTAGTCTCCCAGACTCCTCTGTCCATTGGACTTCCCAGGCAAGAATACTTGAGTGGGTTGCCATTTTCTTCTTTAGGGGATCTTCTTAATCCAGAGGTCTAACAGACATCTCTTGTATTGGCAGGCAGATTCTTTACCATTGAGCCAGCAGGAAAGCCGAATCATATGTTAAGTATATGTTTAATTTTATAAGCAATATCCAAACTGTCTTCCAAGTGGCTGTGACATTTTGTATATCACTCAACAATGTAAGAGAGATCTATTTGCTCCATATCATTGGCAGCATCTGGTGGTGTCAGTAGTTCATAAAACCGATTCAAATAAGTATGCAGTGATATCTCACAATTGTTTTATCCGTTTCTCTGATGACTAATGGTGGCACATATATTTTGAAATGTTTATTCACCATTCCTTTATCCTTTGTGATAAAGTGTCTTTCAAGTCTTTTGCTAATTTTCTGGTTGGACCGATTGTTTCCTGACTGTTGAGCTTAGAGAATTCATTTTCTCTGGATACAAGTCCTTCAGGAAATACTGTATGTGATTTGAAAATATTTCCTTCCAGTCTATGGCTTTTCTTTCTTTCTTTGAAAATAAACAGTTTTATTAAAATAGGAATATTCAGAGTATACTACATTAATTAAAAAGCTTTCTGTGTTTCCTAAGAAGATCATTTGCAGTGTGAATTTTTTTTCTTAATTTTAAACAGGTTCATTATATCTTTTTAATGGATGACGCCTTGATTTCAAGGCTAAGAACTTTGCGCCTAAGTCATGAATATTTTCTCCTATGTTTTCTTCTAAAAGTATTATAGATTTATGTTTTATGTTTATATCCACAATGAACTTTGAGTTAATTTCTATTAGATATAATATTTAGATCAAATGTCATTGTTTTTGTTTATGAATGTCCAGTTATTACAACACCATTTGCTGAAAAATCTATTTTTCTTGATGTAATGGCCTTTGCAATTTTCTCAAAATTCAGCTGTACTTCTGTAATTTTATATGTGGGACATTTATTCTGTTCCATTGGTCTGTGTGTCTTCTGCCAATACGATGCTGTATTGATTAACTGCTCCTCTACAGTCTCTTGAAATTGAATTTTGTGTCATAATTTCTATAAAGAACATTTGAACTGATTTCCATTTTCACAAAAATGTATAGGAATGTTTATTTTACTCTACTCTTTCAAACATTGAGCATTACTCAGTTTTTAAAATTTTGCTAATTATAAATTGGGCTTCCCAGGTGGCATTAATGGTAAAGAACCTGCCTGCCAAAGCAGGGAATATAATAGATGTGGGTTCAATCCCCGGGCCAGGAAGATTCCCTGAAGGAGGGCATGGCAACTCACTGCAGTATTCTTGTCTGGAGAATTCCATGGACAGAGGAACCTGGTGGGCTACAGTCCATGAGGTCGCAAAGCATTCAACATGACTTAGGATGCTTGCATGCAGTTATGAATTAATGTTTTGTCTTTTCTATAAATGGCAAGCTTTGTGACAAAGTCTTACAAAATGTTTTCATACTTGTTATTTATTTCACATGTTTATTAAATATGACACAAATACAGGAAAATTCACAAATTATTGTGAATAATAATATTTGCAAAATGACTAAACCTATGGAACTAGCACTAAGATAAAGAAATAAACTATTTCTAAAAGCAGAGACATTACTTTGCCAACAAAGGTCCGTCTAGTCAAGGCTATGGTTTTTCCAGTGATCATGTATGGATGTGAGAGTTGGACTATGAAGAAAGCTGAGTGCCAATGCTTTTGAACTGTGGTGTTGGAGAAGACTCTTGAGAGTCCTTGCACTGCAAGGAGATCCAACCAGTCCATCCTAAAGGAGATTAGTCCTGGGTGTTCACTGGAAGGACTGATGTTGAAGCTGAAACTCCAATATTTTGGCCACCTGATGTGAAGAGCTGGCTCTTTTGAAAAGACCCTGATGCTGGGAAAGATTGAGGGCAGGAGGAGAAGGGGACGACAGAGGATGAGATGGTTGGATGGCATCATCGACTCAATGGACATGAGTTTGGGTGGACTCTGGGAGTTGGTGATGGACAGGGAGGCCTGGCATGCTGCAGTCCATGGTGTTGCAAAGAGTCGGACACGACTGAGCGACTGAACTGAACTGAACTGAACTGAAGACAAACTAGTGGTTACCAGTGGGAAGAGGGAAGTGAGGAAGGGCAATATAGTGGTAGAGGATTAAAAGGTACAAACTATTATGTATAAAATAAGCTACAAGGATATATTGTACAATAAAGGGAATAATGGCCAATATGTTATAATAGCTATAAATGGAGTATAATCTTTAAAAACTTTGAATCATTGTATTTACATCTATAACTCATATAATATTGTACAGCAACTATAACTCAATTAAAAATATTGCTAAGACCTTAAGACTGTTCTCATTTACCTAATCAGTTACTATACCATCCTCAAAAGGTAATTACTCTCCTTTTCAAGCCATAGATTGATCTTGCTGTTTTTTAAACTCTTATAATGAATTGTGTGATGTGTCTGTTTTTTCCACTGAATATTATATTTCTGAGATTCATATATGTTTTCCATGTAGTTGTAATTCATGCATTCTTATAGTGTTTCCTTATACAAAGTCACACAATTTCTTTATTTGTATTGCTATATGTGAGTATTGGGTTATTTCTATTTACTGGATAGTAGTCCTCAAAATGTTTATTGTTGTAAATATACTAATTTTTTAAAGTTTCTTCCACTGCTTTTATGGTTCACAAGTTTTTTGCAATTTGGAAATTATGATCAGATTCACCTATACTTTTCTAGCTGTTCAAAATGGTTTTATCTTAAATATTTAAGTATTAAATATAGCCAGAATTAATTTAGTTAGTGATGAGTTATGGACGTAACTATGATTTTCATCCAAATAGTTAAATGATTAATTTACGTTGAACTTTTAATCTTTTGTGAAAACTTTGATCTGGTAAATTATTAGTAGATGTGTGTATTTACATGTGATTTCTCAATTTCAATATTTACATTGATTGTAAGCCAAAGCATTAAAGTTTACTTAAAAGGATCAAAAGACTGTTTAACATTTGATTAATCCTAAATTTAATTGAGATAAAGAAAAGTACACACTACATAAAACCCAAGACATTTTTGTATGCTTTTTGTCTTTCCTTTATCATTCAGGCTGACAATGCAGACCATTATTTTATTTTTTGAACTTTCAAAGTGTTCATCAAATTCATGACAACTAATCCAAGCACAGTTTACTTATTTTGTTAACTTATAGTTAACATTTGTATTAGAAACACAAATATATGTATATTAAAATATGCTCTCTAGTTAGTAGATTTTTTTATATGATTCTTTTGTGAATTGTACTCCTCATTCATATCTCTGATGAACTTAAAGGAAAATATCTCATCTTCCTTTGGAATACTCTGTCAAACCTTTCATTTTGCCCCATTGTCAAGTGATGCTTCCAGTTTCCAACCATATCTACTAAGACAAGCACATGTGTGTCGTTTCACGTAACTGTCAGCACAGCCAGGGTACAAACTGATTCCTCAACAGGAAGAAACACTTTCTGTGTCACACACTTGTTTGTGTCACCTGTTAGTATTCACAAATGCTCCCCGAATTTAACACCTGGAAATCACTGATCTGTTCTCCCTCACTATACCTTTGTTACTTTGAGAATGTCATAACAATGAGATGATGAATCATGTAACCTTTTGTGTTTGGCTTTCTTCACTTAACATAACACCCTTGCAGTCCACTGAAGTTATTGTGCTTTGTTCATGCCTGTTCATGTCGATTCATACATTCCATTGTAGAATACACTAGAGATTTTTTAATCCAATTACGGATTAAAGGACATTTTTTAAAGGACATTCTTCCACTGCTCTTATGCTTCACAATTTTTCCCCCAGTTGAAATTTGTGATCAGATTCACCTATAGTTTTTTAGTTATTTGAAATGATTTTATCTTAAACTATTTAGCTTATTAAATACATGTGAAATTAGCTCAGTGAGTGTTATATTATAGATACAATTTTTTTTTCATGCAAATAGTTAAATGTTTGAACCATTAGATGATTACTCCACCTCTGAGCCTTTGATCGTTAGTGTAGACTTTGTGATCTGGTAACCACTTCAGTATTCTTGCATTGAGAACCACATGAACAGTATGAAAAGGCAAAAAGATATGACACTGAAAGATGTACTCCCCAGGTCTGTAAGTGCCCAATATGCTACTGGAGAAGAGTGGAGAAATAACTCCAGAAAGAATGAAGGGGCTGAGCCAAAGCCAAAACAACGCACAGCTGTGGATGTGACCGGTGATGGAAGTAAAGTCCAATGCTATAGGGAACAATATTGCATAGAAACCTGGAATGTTAGATCCATGAATCGCGGTAAATTGGAAGTGAGCAAACAGGAGATAGCAATAGTGAACGTCAACATTTTAAGCATCAGTGAACTAAAACGAACCTGAATGGGTGAATTTAATTCAGATTACCATTATATCTACTACTGTGGGCAAGAATGCCTTAGAATAAATGAAGTAGCTCCCATAGTCAACGAAAGAGTCCAGAAGATTTCAGTACTTGGGTGCAGTCTCAAAAATGACAGGATGATCTCTGTTCGTTTCCAAGGCACACCATTCAATGTCACAGTAATCCAAGTCTATACCTCAACCACTAATGCCAAATAAGCTAAAGTTGAATTCTTCTATGATGATCTGCAAGACCATCTAGAACTAATACCAAAAAAAAGATGTGCTTTTCATCACGGGGGACTGGGATGCAAAAGTAGGAAGTCAAGAGATACCTGGAATAACAGGCAAGTTTGGTCTTGGAATACAAAATAAAGCAGGGCAAAGGCTAACAGAATTTTGCCAACAGAACACACTGCTCATAGCAAACACCCTCTTCAACATCACAAGAGACGACTCTACACATGGACATCACCAGATGGTCAATTTTGGAATCAGATTGATTGTATTCTTTGGAGCCAAAGATGGAGAAACTCTACAAAGTCAGCAGAAACAAGTCCAGGAGCTGACTGTGGCTCAGATCATGAACTCCTTATTGCCAAATTCAGACTTAAATTGAACAAAGTAGGGAAAACCACTAGACCATTCAAGTATGACCTAAATTAAATCCCTTACGATTTTACAGTGGAAGGGACAAATAGATTCAAGGGATTAGATCTGATAGAGTGCCTGAGGAACTATTGACAGAGGTTCATAACATTGTATAGGAGTTGGTGATCAAAACCATTCCCAAGAAGAAGAAATGCAAAAAGGCAAAATGATTGTCTGAAGAGGCCTTACAAATAGCTGAGAAAAGAAGAGACGTGAAAGGCAAAGGAGAAAAGGAATGATATACCATCTGAATGCCAAGTTCCAAAGAATAGGAGGGAGAGATAAGAAAGCCTTCCTCAGTGATCAGTGCAAAGAAATAGAGTAAAGCAATAGAATGGGAAAGACTAGAGATCTTTTCAAGAAAATTAGAGATAACAATGGAATATTTCATGTAAAGATGGGCACAATAAAGGACAGAAATGATATGGACCTAACAGAAGCAGAAGATATTAAGAAGAGGTGGCAAGAATACACAGAAAAACTGTATGAAAAAGAACTTAATGACCCAGATAACCACAATGGTGTGATCACTCACCTAGACAGACATCCTGGAATATGAAGACAAGTGGGCTTTAGAAAGCATCACTACGAACAAAACTAGTAGGTGATGGAATTTCAGTTGAGCTATTTCAAATCCTTAAAGATAATGCTGTGAAAGTGCTTCACTCAATATGCCAGCAAATTTGGAAAACTCAGCAGTCGCCATAGGACTGGAAAAAGTCAGTTTTCATTCCAATCCCAAGGAAAGGCAATGCCAAAGAATGCTCAAACTACCGCACAATTGCACTCATCTCACACGCTAGTAAAGTAATGCTCAAAATTCCCCAAGCCAGGCTTCAGCAATATGTAAACTGTGAACTTCCAGATGTTGAAGCTGGTTTTTGAAAAGGCAGAGGAAGCAGAGATCAAATTTCCAACATCCATTGGATCATTGAAAAGACAAGAGAGTTCCAGAAAAAATCTACGTCTGTTTTATTGACTATGCCAAAGCGTTGGACTGTGTGGACCACAGTAAACTGCGGAAAATTCTTCAAGAGATAGGAATACCAGACCACCTGACATTCCTCCTGAGAAATCTGTATGCAGGTCAGGAAGCAACAATTAAAACTGGACATGAAAAAACAGACTGCTTCCAATCAGGGAAAGGAGTATGTCAAGGCTGTATACTGTCACCTTGCTTATTTAACTTATATGCAGAGTACATCATGAGAAACGCTAGGCTGGATGAAGCACAAGCTGAAATAAGATTGTTGGGAGAAATGTCAGTAACCTCAGATATTCAGATGACACAACCCTTATGGCAGAAAGTGAAGAAGAACTAAAGAGCCTCTTGATGAAAGTGAAAGGGGGGAGTGAAAAAGTTGGCTTAAAGCTTAACATTCAGAAAACTAAGATCATGGCATCTGGTCCTATCACTTCATGGCAAATAGATGGAGAATAGATGTTCTGGAAAGTGGAAACAGTGTCTGACTTTATTTTTCTGGGCTCCAAAATCACTGCAGATGGTGACTGCAGCCATGAAATTAAAAGACGCTTACTCCTTGGAAGGAAAGTTATGACCAATCTAGATAGCATATTAAAAAGCAGAGACATTATTTTGTCAACAAAAGTCCGTCTAGTCAAGACTATGGTTTTTCCAGTGGTCATGTATGGATGTGAGAGTTGGACAGTAAGGAAAGCTGAGTGCCGAAGAATTGATGCTTTTGAACTGTGGTGTTGGAGAAGACTCTTGAGAGTCCCTTGGACTGCAAGGAGATCCAACCAGACCATCCTAAAGGAGATTAGTCCTGGGTGTTCATTGGAAGGACTGATGTTGAAGCTGAAACTCCAATACTTCGGCCACCTGATATGAAGAGCTGACTAATTTGAAAAGACCCTGATGCTGGGAAAGGTTGAGGGCAGGAGGAGAAGAGGACGACAGAGGAGGAGATGGCTGGATGGCATCACTGACTCAATGGACATGGGTTTGGGTGGACTCCAGGAGTTGGTGATGGACAGGGAGGCCTGGGGTGCTGGGGTTCATGGGGTCACAAAGAGTCGGACAGGACTGAGCGACTGAACTGAACTGAACTGAACTTCTCCAAAATCACATATTCGTTGGCCTCCCCGCTTACCTCTTCAGAGAAGTTCCTCAGAGCTATTGAGAGGCTGTGTCCCAGGCAATAATCCTCAGAAAGCCCCCAAATAAAACTGAAACACACAGGTCTTATGTTGTGTGTTTTTATTAATTATTCTTAAATTTTATTAATATTTGACAAATACAGAAATCTGTAAATCATATATGCACAGACTGATGAATATTAACAGAGTGGCCACTAAGATCATAAAACAGAATATTATCTAGACTGTAGGAATTCTCTCAGTTGCCTCAGCAATTCCAATTATTGGTGTCCTTTATTTCTCCCAGAACATTCTAGAAGAAAGTTTAACATTTATTTTTTGTGTCACGGGCAGGGTCAGAGGAGAAGTTTGTAACCCTGCTTTTCCATCAAGTTCTGATCTTCATTGTGAAACATAGATTGATACATCATTAACTTAGTCTGTTATGATTTCAAATACTCAACAACATGCAATAAATTTTTTTATGCTCCATGATTTGCCAAGGATATTTAAGAATAAATATATTTTACTACTAATACCCTTAAGGTCATGTATTTTTTTCTTAAACACTTTAATATGTACCATTCTAAAACATAATTTTTACCTCTCTATTTTATTCATATTTTTTTCTGAATAGCATCATGATGACAGACACTGATTATTTCTTAATTGTGTAAGATCTTATTGAAGTTACTGTAAATACTAGTATTTTTAAAAATTTGTTTTTCTTTGTCACATTTATTATCAACTTTCATTTTGATTACTCAACTAGGTCAGTTATAAAACATTTCTCGTACTCATATGAGCTTATTATTTCTACCATGCCAATAATTAACTTTACACAAGAAATTCTGATAGCTGAAAAATGTCAAATTATTTATCTTCATTAAAAAATGTGCTCAATAATGGTTTCAATCTTCCATCAAGTAAAACCATAGCAATTACATGCCTGAGCACCTTCTGGGAGCCTGACTTCATTTCTTGAATGTCTTTGAATCTTATTCTTTTTTCAATATTAAAAATGAAGAAACACTTACTTTGAAGGGGAGTGTTAAGAACTATATTACATGATAGATGCAGTTCACCAAGTGCAGTGCATGGCATTTATTGAAATATACTTGAATATTCTACTCATGTCATTTATTTTAGGTTTGTTTTTCCATCTAAAGAAAGTTTATTTAATGGTAATGATTAATGGAAGCTGAACAGATAAGAAAGTGGACTCTAAGTCATTTTCAGAATTATTTGATACTAAATTTGTTTCTTAGCTCATCCGTATGCAAGGAAAATTGAAGTATTAAGCCCCATGGAGAACTCTCAATATTCAGCTGCATGAGAAGAGATTACGGTGGGTTGTAGGAAGTGTTTCCATGACAGTGCTACCTCCTCACCCAGAGTTGTGCATGTGCTTGTCCCATCAGAGACTGGAAACATCACTTCACAGTGGAGCAAGATGAAAGTTTTGACAGAGAATTACAAAAGAAGATGAAAGATTTTCCCTTGAAGTTCATCTGGGGTATAGATGGGGAGTAGAATCAATGCAAAAAAAAAAAAGTCACATAAAAATCTACTAAATAGAGAACATATTTTAATATACATATTAATTTGTATTTCTCATATATATGTTTATATTAAAGTGTTATAAAAAGTATTAATAAAAATTAGTAAAAATCTAACTGTGATAAGTTGAATGAAACCCTAAAATCTCAAAAATGAAAATTATTTGAGAGATACTCTTCATTATTAGCCTATATGATAAAGTGAACAAATGAAAGCATGCAACAGGAATTGTAAATGTCTTGAGTGCTTTCTGTAGCATGTATTATTTCTTTACTGTTAAATATAGGATAAATCAAGCATTAAAAAAAAGTCATTTCATTCTAATTTAACTTTAATTTTTTGGGTACAAATCAGCATGCCTGTCAAATAGAGAAATCATATAAAACACATGCATTTGTTTAATAACTGATCAGATCATGAAGTTTACACTAAAGATCAAATGTTCAAAGGAATGAAACTGTCTGGTACCATGGATCCTTTGCTGCAATGCTTGTACCTAGACAAATAGCTCCTTGGGCAACAAAATACAAAGAAGCTATAAGGGACTAAAATTAACTGCCTACTTGTGCAGTTGGGGCCATTTATGACCAACAAGGGGTTTCCCTAGTAGCTCAGCTGGTAAAGCTGGTCACTTGCAATGCAGGAGACCCCGGTTCAATTCCTGGCTTGGGAAGATCCTCTGGAGAAGGGATAGGCTACCCACTCCATATTCTTGGGCTTCCCTGGTGGCTCAGCTGGTGAAGAATCTGCCTGCAAGACTCATCAAGAAAATAAGAGAGAAGAATCAAATCAACAAAATTAGAAATGAAAAAGGAGAGGTTACAACAGATAATGCAGAAATATAAAGGATTATAAGAGACTATTATGAACAACTATATGGCAATAAAATGGATAACCTGGCAGAAATGGACAGATTCTTAGAAAAGTTCAATTTGCCAAGACTGAACCAGGAAGAAATTATGAACAATCCAATAGAATCCATTGATAATTTAACAGGGATTATATTGAATCCGTAGGTTGCATTTGGTTGTATGATCATTTTCACAATATTAATTCTTCCTACCCAGGAACATGGAATATCTCTCCATCTGCTTATGTCATCTTGGATCTCTTTCATTAGTGTCTTATAATTTTCTGTGTACAGTTCTTTTGAAATTGCAGTTGTAATAAAAAATCTCCCAAAAAACAAAAGCCCAGAACCAGATGGTTCCACAGGAGAATTCTATCAAACATTTAGAGAAGAGCTAATACCTATCCTTCTAAATCTCTTTCAAAAATTGAAGAGGAAGGAATACTGCCAAACTCATTCTACAAGACCACCATCACCCTGATACCAAAACCAGACAAACACAACACAAAAAAAGAAAACTATAGGCTAATATCACTGATAAACATAGATGCAAAAATCCTTAACAAAATTTTAGCAGAATTCAACAGAATTCAACATTAAAAAGCTCATACACATGATCAAGTTGGGTTTATGCCAGGGATGTAAGGATTCTTCAATATACACAAATTAATCAATGTGATACACCATATTAATAAATTGAAAGATAAAACATATGTTGATCTCAGTAGATTCAGAAAGCCTTTGACAAAATTCAGAACCCATTTGTTATTAAAATGCTTCAAAAAATACTGTTGTTTCACCATATTCTCAATGGTGAAAAACTGAAAGCATTCCCCGTAAGATCAGGGATAAGACGAGGGTGTCCACTTTCACCACTATAATTGCACATAGTTTTGGAAGTCCTAACTACAGCAGTCAGATAATAAAAAGAAATAAAAGGGATCCAGATTGGAAAAGAAGATGTAAAATTCTACTGTTTGCAGGTGACATGATACTGTACGTAGGAAACCCTAAAAATACTATCAGAGAATTACTAGAGCTGATCAGTGAACTTACCAAAGTCGCAGGATACAAAATAAATACACCGAAATCACCTTTATTTCTATATACTAACAATGAAAAATCAGAAAGAGAAATTAAGGAATCAACCCCATTTGCCATTGCAACAAAAAGAATAAAAGATCTAGGAATAAACTTACCTAAGGAGACAAAATAACTCTACACAGAAAATTATGAGACACTGATGAAAGAGATCAAAGGTGACATAAACAGACGGAGAGATATTCCATGTTCCTGGGTAGGAAGAATCAATATTGTGAAAATGACTATACTACCAAATGCAACCTACTGATTCAATGCAATCCCTGTCAAATTATCAATGGCATTTTTCATAGAACTAAAACAAAAAATTTCACAATTCATATGGAAACACAAAAGACCCCGAATAGCCAAAGCAGTCTTGGAAAGAAGAATGGAACTGGAGGAATCAACCTTCCTGACTTCAGATTATAGTACAAAGCTACAGTCATCAAGACAGTATGGTACTGCACAAAGACAGAAATATAGACCAATGAAACAAGACAGAAAGCCAAGAAATAAACCCACGCACCTACAGGCACCTTATTTTTGACCAAGGAGGAAAAAATATACAATTGGGCAAAGACAGCCTCTTCGATAAATGGTGCTGGAAACCTGGACAGCTACATGTAAAAGAATGAAATTAGAACACTTCCTAACACCATACACAAAGAGAAACTCAAAATAAATCAAAGACCTAAATGTAAGACCAGAAACTATAAAAACTCTTAGAGGAAACAATAGGCAGAACACTCAATGACATAAATCAAAGAAAGCAAGATCCTCTATGACCCACCTCCTAGAGTAACAGAAATAAAAGCAAAAGTAAACAAATGGGACTTGATTAAAGTTAAAAGCTTTTGCACAGCAAAGGAAACTATAAGCAAGGTGAAGACAACCATAGGAATGTGAGAAAATAATGGCAAATGAAACAACTGACAAAGGATTAATTTCCAAAATATACAAGCAGCTCATACAACTCAATACCAGAAAAACAAACAAACCAATCAAAAAGTGGGGAAAAGACCTAAACAGACATTTCTCCAAAGAAGACATACAAATGGCTAACAAACACATGAAAAGATGCTCAACATCACTCATTATTAGAGAAATGCAAATCAAAGCCACAATGAGATATAACCTCACTTCGGTCAGAATGGCCATCATCAAAAAGTCTACGAATAATAAATGCTGAAGAGGATATGGATAAACGGGGACGCTCTTGCACTGTTGGTGGGAATGTAAACTGATATAGCCACTGTGGAAGATGGTATGGAGATTCCTTAAAAAACTAGGAATAAAACCACCATATGACCCAGCAGCCTCACTCATAGGATATACCCTGAGGACACCAAAACTGAGAAAGGCATATGTATCCTACAGTTCATTGCAGCACTATCTACAATAGCTAGAACATGGAAGCAACCTGGGTGTCCATTGACGGATGAATGGATAAAGAAGTCGTGCTAATACACACAATGGAATATTACTCAGCCATAAAAATGAACACATTTGAGTCATTTCTAATGAGGTGGATGAATCTAGAGCCTATTATACAGAGTGAAATTAAGTCAGACAGAGAAAGATAAATATCCTGTACTAATGCAAATATACAGAATCTAGAAAAATGGTACTGAAGAATTTATTTGCAGGGCCGCAATAAAGAAACAAACATACAGAATAGACTTATGGATATAGGGAGAGGGGAGAAGAGGGGAGATGTATGGAAAGAGTAACATGGAAACTTACATTACCATATGTAAGATAGGTAGCCAACGGGGGAATTTGCTGTGTGGCTCAGGAAACTCAAACAGGGGTCTGTATCAACCTAGAGGCATGGGATGGGGAGGGAGAAGGGAGGGAGGTTCAAAAGGGAAGGGATATATGCATGTGTATGGCTGATTCATGTTGAAGTTTGACAGAAAACAATACAATTCTGTAAAGCAATTATCCTTCAATTAAGAAATAAATTTAAAAAAAAAAAAGAAGAATCTGCCTTCAATGCAGGAGACCTGGGTTTGATCCCTGAGTTGTGAGTTTCCTTTGGAGAAGAGAATGGCTAACCCACTCCAGTATTCTGGCCTGGAGAATTCCATGAACTGTATAGTCCATGGGGTTGCAAAGAATCAGACACGACTGAACTACTTTCACTCACTCATCACCAACAAGATAAAAAAAAAAAAAAAAAAAAAAAACCTGCTGCTTCTGAAGAGTCGGTAGCAAAAGCAGGGTACTCTGCATGCCCCCTGTCCACAAACACCAAGAAAGGGATGGGCAAACCACTGAAGCAACACTTCCAGCCTGACCCCTGGACACACCCCTGCTCTCAACCCATATAAGGATCCAGCTCACCCCATCTCAGCGAGGGATCAAGCAAAGGAACCTGTTGCTTGTTGCTGCATCCTCCTACTACAACAAGGGCCCCAGTAAAGCCTTGTCTGAATTTCTTCTTGCCTCTGATCACTTTCTGTTGATTCAGGAGGCCAAGAGCCCTGGTCATTAACAGAAGGATTATCCATCTAATGGCTTAATCATTTAATTAAATGGGGAAAAAATAGCTGTATCAGAGCATATCATTCGGCTAACTAATTCCACATGTATTTAATAGCTAAATATTTAAGATAAAATCATTTTTTAATAGCTAGGAAAATATAGGTGAATTTGTTTATTGAGATTTATTTTAAATCCCAAATGGAGAAAAATTTATGAAGAGTAAAAGCAGAGGAAGAAAATTAAAAGAAAAGGTTGGTAAACTTAAAGTCAAACATTTCAAGGCACCACCCTCCACAGAGTTAACAAATATAGCTCAGTGTTCATGTACAGTGAACAAATGTACAAATGTTCATGTACAAATAAGCAAACTGTGAATTTCACATAAGCAAGTACAATGCATCAATAGGATGCCTGAATTTCACCTATGTGGAAGACATACATGAAACTAAAACACACAATAATATTCAGTGGGAAAAAAGCCATCACTTACTCATGATTCAGCATATAATTTAAAAAATTGCTAACATTAATGTATTGGTTTAGAAAGAAAATGATTATCTGTGGGGTGTTGTATAGTACCAGTCAGTCGATGAGAATTCCCAGGGCTGTGGTAATATTCTGTTTACTGATTTTAATGCTAATTCCACAGTGTGGTCACTTTATTCATATCTATCAAGCTGTACAGTTATGATTTGTGAAGCTTTCTGTATTTTTTCACATGTTAATAAAATTAGTAAAATAACTCATAAAGTGAAAACATTCTACTAGACTAGGGAAAAAAACAAACTTGCAATTGACTGAAAAAACAGATGCTGATTCAAAAGAATAAAGTTTATCACCTGAAGAATACTCAATGTTACAGAGAGCAAGGTGAAATAAATGCTGTCCTATATAGATTTGGAAATGGAAATCAGTTCAAATATTTTAACAATCTGAAACAAAATCAAAAGTCTCAATAATAGTCACATTTTATAATCCTGTCATTTTTTAAAAAATCTGACCTCCATTTATGTGAATTTTCTGAAATTTTCTGAAATTTTACTTTCATTACATTATTCAGTGAGCATACTTTTCCATTTCTAACAAATTAGCTTATTTGTATTGCACATATAAAATATCTATTCACACCTCAGTGGAAAATATGAAGTCTGAGGTTTTATCTCATTTTTGAAACACTTTCTCCTGTCATCTTAATCAAGCACTTTGTTATAAATAAGCACTTTGCGTACTTCTAACAAGTTTTGGCAAAATAGAGTACTTAATGAATGTAATACACATTTCCACTTCCCAGACCTAGGCATATATTAAGAAAATAAAAGCACATAATTTCTGCCTCCATTGATTTTTCATTGTTGGGCAATGAAATTCATTCATATTGTTGTATGTGTTAATATTTTGTTCATTCTTACTTTTGAATAGTCTGCCATTGTATATTTTTAGTCTATTCACCAGTCGATAGCCATTTGAATTATTTCCACTTTGGCATTGGTGAATAATGGTGCATCTTATATTTTCATTACTTATGTTTTCACTACTTTTGGGTAGATATCTAGAAGTAGAATCTCCAAACTGTTTCCCAAGGATACTGTGCCGTTTACATTCCCACCGTATGTGAGGATTCACGTTTCTACACATCTTTGCCAATGCTTGTTAATGTCTGTTATTTTACTTTGGTGGTGGTGGTTTAGTCGGTAAGCCATGTCCAACTCTTGTGATCCCGTGGACTGTGGCCTGCCAGGCTTCTCTGTCCATGGGATTCTCCAGGCAAGAATACTGGAGTGGGTTGCCATTTCCTTCTCCATATTTATACTGAAGAGACTTTAATAATATTGTAGTAGGTTAATAAGTAAAAATTTCAAATAATAGAACTATGTATAGCCATATTGGCACCTGAGGCAGAGGAAAGATCAGTAATTATTTTAAATTTGAATGTTTTAATCAACGACCTTATATCAGTTTTCATCTTTAAAATATTGAGCTCAAATACTTTCATCTTTATTACTGGCTTTTGCATACCACCTTCAATTTTGCACCCAAGTCAAGTGCCTCATTCATTCCTCATCATCCTTGGTGGTTCAAAAGACACTCAGGTTTTTCTGGTTTCTATTCCCAAGGACATTAGGTAGAAAGACAGGGAGGTGCAATCACAGTGAGCCTTCAGGTAAGGGAGGATACAGTGCATAAATCAAAGTGTTCAGTGGACAAAGAAAATGAAGACATAGTATTACCACCCCCAAGTAGATAGTCAAGATGAGCCATTAGAGATGTGGGAATCACTGGGAGGAGAGCTGCTGACAAGTGCCCAAGACATTAAAACATAGATTATTGGATTTGACCAGATCAGTCCAAACATATCTCAATGTGCTATAGTCACTGTATTTAAATAAATTATACTTCAAATTTGGTAGTATTTTTAGTGGTTTGATTCTTGAGGAAGTGAGACTCTTTTGAAAATATGGATTTAGAACATTTTCCAACTATAATTTTGACATAAAGTCTTATTTAAGAAACTTCTTAATGTTTATTTGGATGTAACTTCTAACTTAGTCTTTCAATTTATTCATTAAAGTATCAGAATGTTCCATCTTTGTGTAAAAGCCCTTAAGACATGAACAAGTGTTACTGACGGAGTTGGTATTAAAAGGTAAATATTGACACGGAGGCCATCAATATTAGGCACTTAATGTCTTCCCTGCAATTATGAACTAGTTTTATGGGATTCAGCTTGAGATACAGAGTGTCTCTTGGTGCACGTGTAATTTTTACTCAGGGAGACTGGGATTTCTCTCTTTCTGACATTGATGCTCCATTATTAACAACCACCACACTATGTCAAAGAATGTTCAAACTACCACACAATCACACTCATTTCACATGCTAGCCAGATAATGCTTCAAGCTGGGCTTCAACAGTAGGTGAATCGAGAACCTCCACACTGACAAGCTGGATTTAGAAAAGGCAGAGGAACCAGATATCAAATCACGATTAGCGCTGGATCATACAAAAAGCAAGAGAATCGAGAAAAACATCTACTTCTGCTTCACTGACTATGCTAAAGCCTTTGATTGTGTGGATCACAAAAAACTGTGGGAAATTATTTAAGAGATGGGAATACCAGACCACCTGACCTGCTTCCTGAGAAATGGGTATGCAAGTCAAGAAGCAAAAGTCAGAACCAGAGATGGAAAAATGGACTGGTTCCAAGTTGGGAAAGGAGTACGTCAATGCTGTATATTGTCACCCTGCTCATTTAACTTATATGCAGAGTACATCAGGCAAAATGCTGGGCTGGTAAAAGCACAAACTGAAACAAGATTGCCAGGAGAAATATCAATAACTTCAGATATTCAGGTGACACCACCTTAATGGCAGAAAGGGAAGAGGAACTAAAGAGCCTCTTGTCAAAAGTGAAAGGAGTGCTCGCTTCGGCAGCACATATACTAAAATTGGAACGATACAGAGAAGATTAGCATGGCCCGTGAGCAAGGATGACACGCAAATTCGTGAAGCGTTCCATATTTTTGAAAAAAAAAAAAGAAAGTGAAAGGAGAGTGAAAAATCTCAATCCTGGCTTAAAACTCAACATTCAGAAAACTATGATTGTGGCATCTGGTCCCATCACCTCATGGTAAATAAATGGGGAGACACTGGAAACAGAAGCAGACTTTACTGTCTTGGGCTCCAAAATAACTGCAGATGGTGACTGCAGCCATGAAATTAAAATATGCTTCTTCCTTGGAAGAAAAGTTGCAACAAACCTAGACAGTGTATTAGAAAGCAGAGACATTACTTTGGCAACAAAAGTCCATCTAGTCAAAGCTATGGTTTTTCCAGTAGTCATATATGGATGTGATAGTTGGGCCATAAAGAAGGTTGAGTGCAGAAGAATTGCTGCCTTTGAACTGTGATGTTGGAGAAGACTCTTGAGAGTCCCTTGGACTGCAAGGAGATGCAACCAGTCCATCCTAAAGGAAATCAACCCTGAATATTCATTGTAAGCACTGGTGCTGAAGTTGAAGGTCTAATACTTTGGCCACCTGATGCAAAAAGCCCACTCATTGGCCAAAACCCCTGATGCTGGGAAAGATAAAAGGCCAGAGGAGAAGGGGACAATAGAGGATGAGATGGTGGGATGGCATCACCACTCAGTGGACATGATTTTGAGCAAACTCTGGAAGATGCTGAAGGACAGGGAAGGCTGGTGTGCTGCAGACCATGGGGTTACAAAGAGTGAGACACAACTGAGTGACTGAACAACAACTATGATCCAGCCCCTGGGTGCTTGAGCAAATGGGGAAATAAAATGAAGATTTAATATTTAGTACCTAATACTGTAGATCACTACTAAAATTTAACACATTGTTTGGTATATAAATAATTGAGATGATTATGGTGAAAAAAGTGTGAGAATTGCAGTAATAGGCTCTTCTACTAACTGGGAGCTAGACAAAAATCATATGACATCTGATCTTCAATTTTCTCTTCTGTACAGTGAGATTTATAATGAATAAGTGAGTGAAATTTGCTCAGTCTTGACGGACTCTTTTTGACCCCAGGGACTGTAGCCTGCCAGGTTCCATGGAATTCTCTAGGCAAGAATACTGGAGTCGGTAGCCATTTCATTCTCCATGGGATCTTCTCAATCCAGAGACTGAACCCAGGTCTCCTGCACTGCAGGCAGATTCTTTACCATCTGAGTACCAGGGAGACCCAAGAGTACTGGAATAGATAGCCTATCCCTTCCCCATGGGATCTCCCAAATCTAGGAATTGAATTGAGGTCTCCAGCATTGCAGGCAGAATCTTTACCAGCTGAGCTACCACTCTCCCTTAATTTATGTATTAAAAAAATTAGTTTAAAAGGGAAAATAAATAAACATTAAAAATGGCCCAAAAGAGTCCATTTACCAATGAATTTCTACACAGGGTTTTGTCTACAAATCTCCACTTTGCCCGCTTCATCTTATTCTAACCGTACTACACAAACGAAATACCAAAATGAAGTCCATGGCTATGAATGGAATACTTGTGTCCCTCCAAAATTCATATGTTGTAATTATAAACCCCAAGGTGATGATGTTGGGAGGTGAGTTCTTTAGGAAGTATGAATGGGGGTTAGTGCCCTTGTACAAGAGGCCCTTGTAAGCTGCCTGCTCCTTCTGCCATGTGAAGTTACAGTGAGAGGACAGCTTAGGAAGCAGATTCTCACCAAACATGAAGTAGGTGTCACAACCACGCCTTCCCAGCCTCCAGAACTGTAAGAAATAAATTCAAATACTTAGAGTGTTCTGTTTTGTCGTGTCAGCCCAAATGGACTAAAACAAATACTCCTCCATGTTCCTTTGCCGGTGTTTCATCAAAAAATCAAATTCAGAAAAAAACAAAACATTCATTTGCAGCTTGGATACAGATGCAGTGACAGATGCAGAAGTGTTGCTATGACTTGCATCTGTAGCCACAAAACTGCCTCAAGTGAAAACAGCTCTGAAGGGCATCCCAGCTCCTGAGCCCGTGTTTATGGTCCCCTGTGGATTCAGTTGCACCACGCTGCAGTTTAACTTCTCCCTGAGCCCTTTCTTGCTTCCTTCACTTCCTCGGAGGTATTGTCCCTGAGAGCATTTTCCAGGCTGCATGCACATCTCAGTCTGTTTCCTGGGAAATCCAACCTGAAATGTCTCACAACATAATTTAAAGCATCAGGGTGAACCAATCATAGAACAACAATAAAGCAGAACATATGAAGGCATTTTGGTGGGACGAATCTTGAGACATTGCCCTTGGTTCCCCACAGACTCTAAGTGGTGCTCGGAAGTGGTTCTGGGTGGGGATGTTAAAGTGCGGGTGGGGTGTTGTGACTGTCACAGTTAGCAGGGTGGCTAGGAGTCAGAGACACTCGCTCTTTTCTGATAGAAGAACAGCGTCACAACATGACAAATTGTTTCTGAATCCTGCACAAATTCCTCACACTCCACTGGACCATCATGGCTGTGAAAATCCTGTGTAACTACCTATTTTACAAGGTAAATTAAAACAGCATGAGGGGACTTCCCTGGTGGTCCAGTGGTTAAGAGTCCGCCTTGCAACGCATGGGACATCAGTTCAATCCGTGGCCCAGGATCCCACATGCCTCAGAGCAAAGAAGCAAAGAACCATGACTACTGAGCCAGTGCTCTGGAGCCTGCAAGCTGCAACTTCTGCACCCACGTGCAGCAGCTCCTGAAGCCTGGGCACCCACAGCCCGTGCTCCACAACAGGAGAAGCCACCCCAGTGAGAAGCCTGTGTACCACAACTGGAGAAGCAACCAGGACTCAGCACAGCCGAAAACAAGTGCATCTTCAAAAAAACAATTGAAACTGCGTGTGAATCAATAAGGGAACTATGGAAAGAAAGGTGACCTTTAATCTCAAAGTTTCACTTATTCATTTATTAATTTACTTATTTATTTATGAGCAGGAGGGGGAATTTGAGGATAAGATGACTTGGCAATACAAACAAAATAATTTATTTTTGCACACATATCACAGAGTGTAATCCACTTACTTGATTGTGGGAGAATTAAATACAATTAAAGCCTTGTCTTGAATTTGATTCGGTCCTAGAAGCCGGCTTCCAGGGAGCCAGCTTTGCCAGTGAATAAGCAGAGTATCTGTTAAAGATCCCTGTGAATATGAAATCATGAAGGTCCTATAGATACACTTCAAGAATTTTGGGTCAGCTATTTCAAAAGACAGCAGAGCTTGTTCTGGAGCAAGTGAGATGAGTTTCTTTTCTATTGATTTTTTATCATTTTTTAGTGAAAAAAGAGGCAAAAAATAAGCATGTGTCAAGCTTATCTGACATGTCAACTTTATTACTAATTTATGTAAAATTTCATGGGAACTGCCATATGATACAAATGCATCTATACTGTTTCATAAGAAACTTTTTGTTCATAATAGAGTTCCTTTTGCAAAACACAGAATGTAATCCTGAGACTGCTTGTTCTAGTAAATATATAAATGATGATAAATTTAAATACCTCTTTTGATAAAGAAAAGTACACCACTGTCACCTGTTAGGTAATAAGTTAGGCATGAGCCACAGGGGTTGGCCTAGCCGAAAGAGACTCAAGCTGCTCTCTAGACCCCACCCCACACACACTCCAATGTGGCAGAAGAGAGCTCACACATATGCTACAAAATAACCAGAAAGACTGTTCCAACTTCGCCTGTGCAGCCCAGGCACCACACAGTGGAGAAGACTAACCACAGTGGCTTCTCCAACTCAGGCACATGCATCCTTGATGCACAGGTGTGTCTCCAGGTGAACTTAGGCAGCCAGGAGCCCATTGAGGGTTCACAAATACTCTATACACACATACATCTGATTATAACAGACTGAATTATGGGAAAGGCATGTGCATTCAAGCCTGTTGTTACGTAACTTGCAACTGTCCATCAAATCTGTCTGTCCACGACCACCTAGATGTACATGTAAGAGCCTTGTCTTGCACACACCCATACCTGATCATTCCAGTCCCATTGCATCTCTGGGCTTGGCCCATCTCTCCCCTGAGATCTTCCTGTTCTTTTTTCTGTAAACCTGGGGCCAAAGCCTCTCATGGCTTGGCTCACCTCTCCCTTGAGTTGTTCTTTCTGTTCTTTCTTCAATAAACCCGAGGACAGTGCTTCTCTTGGTTTGGCCCAACTCTCCCTTCAGGTGTTCTTTCTGTTCTTTCTCAGGAAATCTGGGGCCAGTGCCTCTCTTGGCTTGATACACCTCTTCCTTTTCATGTTCTTTCTGTTCTTTCCTTAATATACTAGTTTTTGCCATGGGTAAGACTTCAGATTTTTTCTTTGTGTCATTCCCAAGAACGGAGATGCACAAGGGAGGAGCCTCTTTCAGTTTAGTTCAGATCAGTCACTTAGTCGTGTTCTACTCTTTGCCAGCCCATGGACTGCACCTTGCCAGGCCTCCCTGTCCATCGCCAATTCATGGAGTTTACTCAAACTCATTCCATTGAGTCGGTGATGCCAGCCAACCATCTCGTCCTCTGTCATCCCCTTTCCTCCCGCCTTCAATCTTTCCCAGCATCAAGGTCTTCTCAAATAAGTAGTTCTTCGCATCAGGTGGCCACAGTATTGGAGTTTCATCTTTAGCATCAGTCCTTCCAATGAATATTCAACACTGATTTCCTTTGGGATGGATCGATTGGCTCTCCTTGCAGTCGAAGGGACTCTCAAGAGTCTTCTCCAACACCACAGCTCAAAAGTATCAATTCTCCAGCTCTGAATTTTCTTTATAGTCCAAGTCTCACATCCATACATGACTACTGGAAGAACCATAGCTTTGACTAGATGGACATTTGTTGGTCTTTTTTGACCCTTCCCAATTCCTCTAACACCTATCAACCAGATCAAGACCATTGTCTTGAAAAATGTTAGGCTCCCCATCTAGTGGTTAAAGAGTCTGTTGTGTTTTCAGTTGCCAATTTCCCCAGTGGCTCACAGGTAAAGAATCCCTCTGCAATGCAGGAGACTAAGGTTTGATCTCTAGGTTGAAAGATCTCCTGAAGGAGAGCATGCCACTACAGTGCTCATGGCCTGACAGAGGGGCCTGGAGGGCTCTGGTCCAAGGGATCCAAAGAGTCAGGCACAACTGAAGTGACTGAGAACAACACTGCTGGACCGCTGAGGCCGACTCCAGGAAGAGAGAGGACAAAAATCAAAACCTAACAAACAAAATCCGAAAACTTATTCCCGGTCCTATTCTGGCTACTTCTTCAACTTTTATCTCTCCTCCGCAAAATGCCTGTCTTTATTTACCATTTGCTGCCCTCAACGAGCTGCCCAAGTCGTAGCATTCAAAGGTTTTATTGATCCTGCTTCACACTCAGTATGTACCGTCTCATGTTGCTTACACTGTTTCTTAAAGCTCAGTTCAGTTCAGTCGCTCAGTCGTGTCTGACTCTTTGCGACCCCATGGACTGCAGCACACCAGGCCTCCCTGTCCATCACCAACTCCCGGAGTTTACTCAAACTCATGTCCATTGAGTCAGTGATGCCATCCAACCATCTTCTCCTCCTGCCTTCAATCTTTCCCAGCATCAGGGTATTTTCAAATGAGTCAGTTCTTTGCATCAGGTGGCCAAACTATTGGAGTTTCAGCCTCAACAACAGTCCTTCCAATGAATGTTCAGAACCGATTTCCTTCAGGATGGACTGGTTGGATCTCCTTGCAGTCCAAGGGACTCTCAAGAGTCTTCTCCAACACCATAGATCAAAACCATAAATTCTTCGGCACTCAGCTTTCTTTATAGTCCAACTCTCACATCCATACATGACTACTGGAAATACCATAGCCTTGACTAGAAAGATCTTTTTTGGCAAATTACTGTCTCTGCTTGTAATATGCTGTCTAGGTTGGTCATAACTTTTCTTCTAAGGAGCAAGTGTCTTTTAATTTCATGGCTGCAGTCACCATCTGCAGTGTTTTTGGAGCCCAAATAAACAAAGTGTGCCACTGTTTCTACTATTTCCCCATTTATTTGCCATGAAGTGATGGGGCCGGATACCATGATCTTAGTTTTCTGAATGTTGAGCTGTAAGCCAACTTTTTCACTCTCCTCTTTCACTTTCATCAAGAGGCTCTTTAGGTCTTCTTCACTTTCTGCCATAAGGGTGGTGTCATCTGCATATCTGAGGTTACTGACATTTCTCCCGACAATCTTGATTTCAGCTTGTGTTTCATCCAGCCCAGCATTTCTCATGATACACTCTGCATATAAGTTAAATAAGCAAGGTGACAATATACAGCCTTGACATACTCCTTTCCCTAATTGTAACCAGTCTGTTGTTTCATGTCTAGTTCTAACTGTTGCTTCCTGACCTGCATACAGGTTTCTCAAGAGGCAGGTCAGGTGGTCTGGTATTCCCATCTCTTTCAGAATTTTCCACAGGTTACTGTGGTCCACACAGTCAAAGTCAAAGTTATTGACTTTGGCATAGTCAATAAAACAAAAGTAGATGTTTTTCTGGAACTCTCTTGCCGGTTCGATGATCCAATGGATGTTGGAAATTTGATCTCTGGTTCCTCTACCTTTTCTAAAACCAGCTTGGACATCTGGAAGTTCACAGTTTACATATAGCTGAAGCCTGCCTTGGAGAATTTTGAGCATTACTTTACTAGCGTGTGAGATGAGTGCCATTGTGTGGTACTTTGAGCATTCTTTGGGATTGCCTTTCTTTGGGATTGGAATAAAAACTGACCTTTTCCAGTCCTGCGGCCACTGCTGAGTTTTCCAAATTTGCTGGCATATTGAGTGCAGCACTTTCACAGCATCATCTTTAAGGATTTGAAATAGCTCAGCTGAAATTCCATCACCCACTAGTTTTGTATGTAGTGATTCTTCCTAAGGCCCACTTGACTTCACATTCCAGGATGTCTGTCTAGGTGAGTGATCACACCATTGTGGTTATCTGGGTCATTAAGTTCTTTTTTGTACAGTTCTTCTGTGTATTCTTGCCACCTCTTCTTAATATCTTCTGCTTCTGTGAGGTTCATACCATTTCTGTCCTTTATTGAGCCCATCTTTGCATGAAATGTTCCCTTGGTATCTCTAATTTTCTTGAAGAGATCTCTAGACTTTCCTATTCTATTGCTTTCCTCTGTTTCTTTGCACTAATCACTGAGAAAGGCTTTCTTATCTCTCCTTGCTATTTAGAATTCAGCATCAAATGAGTATATCCGTCCCTTTCTCCTTTGCCTTTCACTTCTCTTCTATTCACAGCTATTTTTCAGGCCTCCTCAAACAACCATTTTGCCTTTTTGCATTTCTTTTCCTTGGTTTTGATCACTGCCTTTTGTAGAATATTTTGAACTTCCATCCATAATTTTCAGGCACTTTGTCTATCAGATCTAATCCCTTGAATCTGTTTGTCACTTCCACTCTATAGTCGTAAAGGATTTGATTTAGGTCATACTTGAATGGTCTAGTGTTTTTCCTTACTTTCTTCAATTTAATCCTGAATTTGGCAATAAGGAGTTCATTTTCTGAGCCACAGTCAGCTTCCAGTCTTGTTTTTGCTGACTGTATAGAACTTCTCCATCCTTGACTGCAAAGAATATGTCAATCTGATTTTGGTATTCACCATCTGGTGATGTCCATGTGTAGAGTTTTCTTTTGTTTTTGGAAGAGAGCATTTGCAAATTAAATGCCCATTCCCAAACGATTGGATTAAGACAAATACAATAGAATAATATTCAGTCATGAAAATAATGAAATATTGCCATTTGCAGCAATGTGGATGGAACTAGAGAATATTTCGCTTAGGGAAATAAAGTCAGATGTGTGTGTGTACGTGCTAAGCTTCTTCAGTCGTGTCCAACTCTTGTGACCATATGGACTGTATCCTGCCAGGCTCCTCTGTCCATGGGATTCTCCAGGCAAGAATAACTGGAGTGTGTTGTCATGCCCTCCTTCTGGGCATCTTCCGGACCCAGGGATCAAATCGGTGTCTCCTGCAACTCCCGCATTGCAGGTGGATTCTTTACTGCTGAGCCACCAGGGAAGGCCCTTATAATACTATATCGCAGAGGGAAAAATAGGTCTGGGATTGAGCTTTCAGGTACTGTTTCGTATCATCTTTCTTATGGGTTCTACAATTTATCAAGAAAATTTGTCTTCTAAATGGAATGGACCTAATGATAGATATCCTCAAGTCTATTCAAATTCCCTGTATATTCATTTGGATTATTGACATTAACTGATGGCACTCTTCTATTGCTAGTGCTTCTTGATACACAGATATTTATTGCCATAAACTAAGGAAAATCATGAATACTTTGCCTGTGTTGATTTTACACTGGGCACATTATCTGATTTGGAACAAAACTCGAGCTATTCGTAACACAATTTCCCTCATCCCTATCTTGTAGTCACTATACCAGGGAAAGTCACATTGGATTCCTTACTTATAACTGCTCTTAGTAGCTTAGGAGTTCATGGGTTCATTTTTATTATTATTATCTTTCCTTATATAAAAATTTGATTCAAATGAAAACCTCAGTTTCTTTTATTGGAGAAATATTGACAGCTAAGAAAATAGGGTTTGATATGACAGAAATCTGACATTGTAATTATTCAGACTGCCTTTTTCCACTGGGATTTCTAAATTTTAAAACATAATCTATTTCTAGAGACAAAATATATTAACAATTAGAAAAGAATAATTATGAAATTCTCCCAAAATAAATAACTTGAAGAAAGTAAATTGAAATTTATAAAAGTGAAAATTTTAACTTTAGCCAGTCTTGTAAGATGAAAATCTTAACCAACTTTAGGTGTTTAAGCACAAGCTCTGACCAAGTTTTGACTGATCACTAAGCTGTGCTGGCTCAGATGTAAATAAACAAGAATTAGAAAAAGAAATCTGAGTGGAGATATCAAACTCAGCACACTGCTGAGGACAGTGGCTGTAGAACCTATTCTGTATGCGTGCTAAGTCACCTCAGTCATGTCCACCTCTTTTGCGAACCCATGGACCTTAGCCCGCCAGGTTCCTCTGTCCATGGGATTCTCTAGGCAAAAGTACTGGAGTGGGTTGCGATGCTCTCTTCTGAGGGATCTTCCTGACCCGGAGATTGAATCTGCATCTCTCTTATGACTTCTGCATTGGCGGGTGGGTTCTTTACCGCTAATGCCACCTGGGAAGCCCAGTTAATCATTAAAACAAATGATTACAAACAAAACAAAGCAAAAAGGCAGAAAACAAGCCTCCTTCAGGAGGAGATCAGAATTTAGAGAAACTATATTACCTGAAATGTTCAGTTTCTAATAAAATGGTCAATTAAATATGCCAAGAAGCAGGGAAGTGTGACACACATGCAGGAAAAAAAAAAAGCAGTTCATTTTCAAAAGTCTCTGAATGCACCCAGATGTTGGACATAGCAAACAAGCAACAGCTGAATATATATTCTTTATGATGAGTCACTAGGAGAGTTCAACAGCAAGTGGCATTTTACAAAAGAAAGAATCGGGTGACATGAAGATAAATTCATAGAAACCATCAATCTGTAGAATAGAAAAACAATATAATGAAAAAAAATAAAAATATTCTCAGAGACCCATGGGAAACATTGATTATATCAATGTATGTACAAGAAGGAGATGAGAGAAAAGGGTGGAAAAAGATACTTGAAGAACCTGTGGCCAAAACATTCCCAAACTTGATGAAAAACAATTTATGCATCTAATGTGGCTCAAAGGGCTTCCCTGGTAGCTCAGTCAGTAAAGAATCTGCCTGCAATGCAGGAGACCTGGGTTCGATCCCGCAGTTGGGGAGAGACCCTGGAGGAAGGCATAGGTACCCACTCCAGCTTTCTTGCCTGGAGAATCCCGAGGGACAGAGGAGCCTGTCGGGAAGCAGTCCATGGGGTCGCAGAGATTCGGACATGACTGAGTGGCTAAGCACACAAGCAGTTCAACCAACAACAAATAAGAAAAACATGAATAGATTTACACCAAGGTATATCATTGCAAACTATTGAAACACTTTATTGTTATTTATTATTGTTCAATTTATTGTTATCCATTTATTGTTATTAGTTGGAGGCTAATTACTTTACAATATTGTAGTGGGTTTTGCCATACACTGACATGAATCAGCCATGGATTTACATGTATTCCCCATCCCGATCCCCCCTCCCACCTCCCTCTCCACCTGATCCCTCTGGGTCTTCCCAGTGCACCAGCCCCGAGCACTCATCTCATGCATCCAACCTGGTCTGGTGATCTGTGAAACACAAATTTTAGGATTATTCTTTTTGTATCTGTGAAGAATGCCTTTGGTGTTTTGATGGGAAGTGTACCAGATCTGTAGATGACTTTGGATACTGTGGACACTTTAATGATGCTGTTTCTTCCCACCCAGAAGCATGAGACATCTTTCCATTTGTTTGTGTCTTTTTTGATTTCAGCAAATTCATGTAGCTTCCATTGTACGTATCTTTCATTTCCTTCATTAAATTTATTCCCAAGTATTCTATTGTTTTTGTTGTTATTGTAAATGGGGTAGTTTTCTTCTGTTCTTAGGTGTTTCATCACTAATGTGAAGGAATACAACTGACTCTTTATATTGATTTTGTATCCTGCAAATTAACAGAGATTATTGGTTAACTCCAACAGGGTTTTGGTTGACATTTATGATTTACTATTTATAAAACTGTAACATCTGAAAAAAAAATTGTAACATCTGTCAACTGCAACAAGTTTACTCATTCCTTTCTGATTTGGATTACTTGTATTGCTTTGCCTTGCCTAATTGTTCTGGTAGGATTTAAAATATTATGTTGAATGGGAGCCGGGAGAGTGGGCATCCTTGTCTTGTTCCTGCTTCTAGAGGAAAGGTTTTAAACTTTTGTGACTGAAGAGGATGTTAGCTGTGTGTTTGTTATATGTGGTTTTTATTAAGTTGAAATATTTTCCTTCTATACCCAATCTATTAATGCTTTTTTTTTTTTTACAAAACTATATATTTAAAAAAGCTCTTTTCCTGTATCTATTGAGATGATGATATTATTTTTGTCACCCTTCATATAATTGATTTGATATATTATAATTATTGGTTTCCTTTTGTTGAATTATCTTTGATGCCAGGGATAAAACTCACCTGGCCACAGTGTATAATTTTTTTAATATGTTCTTAAATTCAGCTTGCTAATGTTTTGTAGCGAACTTTTGTATCTATATTCATCAGGGATCCTGATAAATGGTTTTCATTCCTTGTGATATTTTTATGTGCTTTTGGCCAGGGTATTTTTGGCCTCTTAGTAGAAGTTTGCAAATATTTCCTTGTCCTCAATACTTTGGAAGATTTTGAGGAGAATTTGTGTTAATTTTTAGATAGTTTGTAGACTTCAGTGGTAAAAACCTCATATCTTGGCATTTTCTTTATGGGGAAGCTTTTGATTACATATTTAATCTCAGTATTTTTCTGCTCAGATTTTTTCTTTTTCATTCAGTCTTGGTAGATTGTATTTCTAGAAAAATATACATTTCTGCTGGGTTATATAATTCATTGGCATATCATTGTTCATAATAATGTCTTATGATTCTATATGTTTCTGTAGTATCCCCTGGAATGTCTCATTTTTCATTTCTAATTGTATTTATTTCAGTCTTCTTTCTTTTATCTCAGTCTAGTTAACAGTTGGTCAATTTTATTTATCTTAAAGAGCCAGTTCTTTAATTGACTTTCTTTTTGTTTTTCTTGTTGATGATTCATTTTGTTCCGCTTTGATCTTTATTGCTTTTTCCTTTACACTAGAGTGATTATTGATATGGAAGGAATTACTACTCCCATCTTATTTTTTGACTTCTAGATATTTTTAACTCCATTTTTTCTCTTTCTTTCTTTGTGAATTGGTGATTTTTCCATAGTAATGTGCTAGGTTCGCCTTTCTTTTATGTTTCATATCTTTAGTCTAGAAGCTTACAGAAAACATTGAATAGTTTAAAATAGTCTTTTTTTTCTGCTGATGAAAGCTTATCTTTATTTGCTTTTAATGGTTTTACCCTTTTACTCCTCAACTTTTGTATTTTGATGCCACAGATTGCCTCTTATTATGCAGGTAATTTACATTCTACAAAATTCATAAAATTCTATTATCACTTCTTTATCCTTCATAGAGCTTTGTGGGACTTTTCTATACCCTAGAAAAGCAATTCTCCACCCTACCATACCCCACCTCTTTTATTTTTCTTTCTTTTCTTTCCCACAATGCTCTTTGCTAAAACTGAACTATAATCAACATTGTACAAAATTGATGAATGGTATGCATATAGTTGGTAAATTTTGTAAAATATATATATTGTATATCCATAAAACAGCTTACTATTCAGAGGCAGAAATTATGCTGTTTACTTTCTTAGTATGTGCCTGGGTCTTGAGCATAAGAATGGGGATTAATCATCTTGATGAATCACCCTGTTTTGCTTTCCAGGTGGCGCTAGTGGTAAAGAACCCACCTGCCAGTGCAGGAGATATAAGAGACGCAGATTGAGGTACCATTACACGCCAGTCAGGATGGCTGCTATCCAAAAGTCTACAAGCAATAAATGCTGGAGTGGGTGTGAAGGAAAGGGAACCCTCTTACACTGTTGGTGGGAATGCAAACTAGTATAGCCACTATGGAGAACAGTGTGGAGATTTCTTTAAAAACTGGAAATAGAACTGCCATATGACCCAGCAATCCCACTCCTGGGCATACACACCAAAGAAACCAGATCTGAAAGAGACACGTGAACCCCAATGTTCATCGCAGCACTGTTTATAATAGCCAGGACATGGAAGCAACCTAGATGCCCATCAGCAGATGAATGGATAAGGAAGCTATGGTACATATACACCATGGAATATTACTCAGCCATTAAAAAGAATTCATTTGAATCAGTTCTAATGAGATGAATGAAACTGGAGCCCATTATACAGAGTGAAGTAAGCCAGAAAGATAAAGAACATTACAGCATACTAACACATATATATGGAATTTAGAAAGATGGTAACGATAACCCTATATGCAAAACAGAAAAGAGACACAGAAATACAGAACAGACTTTTGAACTCTGTGGGAGAAGGTGAGGGTGGGATGTTTCAAAAGAACAGCATGTATACTATCTATGGTGAAACAGATCACCAGCCCAGGTGGGATGCATGAGACAAGTGCTCGGGCCTGGTGCACTGGGAAGACCCAGAGGAATCGTGTGGAGAGGGAGGTGGGAGGGGGGATCGGGATGGGGAATAC